>NC_138092.1:856082-1121082 GCF_964212035.1 Myotis nattereri
CCTAACTTCAGGGGAAAATCCCAACCTGGGGAAATAACCTTTCTCAGAGAGGTGACCTTGGTTAAAACACATAGTGCCAAGAAGGTGAGCAAGCATATTAAGAACAGTATGCCATATATGCCAGGTCCCTTGAAACAGCAAGGATGGACCGGCTCCCGGCACTACAGAACCTACAGAGCCTACAGAGCCTACAGAGCCTACAGAGCCTACAGAGCCTACAGAGGTTACAGAACCTACAGAGCCTACAGAGCCTACAGAGCCTACAGAGCCTACAGAACCTACAGAGGCTACAGAACCTACAGAGCCTACAGAACCTACAGAACCTACAGAGCCTACAGAACCTACAGAGCCTACAGAGCCTACAGAGCCTACAGAGCCTACAGAGCCTACAGAACCTACAGAGCCTACAGAGCCTACAGAACCTAGAGCCTACAGAACCTACAGAGCCTACAGAACCTACAGAGGTTACAGAACCTACAGAGCCTACAGAACCTACAGAACCTACAGAGGTTACAGAACCTACAGAGCCTACAGAGCCTACAGAACCTACAGAACCTACAGAGCCTACAGAACCTAGAGCCTACAGAACCTACAGAGCCTACAGAGCCTACAGAACCTACAGAACCTACAGAACCTACAGAGGTTACAGAACCTACAGAGCCTACAGAGCCTACAGAACCTACAGAACCTATAGAGCCTACAGAGCCTACAGAACCTAGAGCCTACAGAACCTACAGAGCTTACACAGCCTACAGAGCCTACAGAGCCTACAGAGCCTACAGAACCTACAGAACCTACAGAGCCTACAGAGCCTACAGAGCCTACAGAACCTACAGAGGCTACAGAACCTACAGAGCCTACAGAACCTACAGAACCTACAGAGCCTACAGAACCTACAGAGCCTACAGAGCCTACAGAGCCTACAGAGCCTACAGAACCTACAGAGCCTACAGAGCCTACAGAACCTAGAGCCTACAGAACCTACAGAGCCTACAGAACCTACAGAGCCTACAGAACCTACAGAGCCTACAGAACCTACAGAACCTACAGAGGTTACAGAACCTACAGAGCCTACAGAGCCTACAGAACCTACAGAACCTACAGAGCCTACAGAACCTAGAGCCTACAGAACCTACAGAGCCTACAGAGCCTACAGAACCTACAGAACCTACAGAACCTACAGAGGTTACAGAACCTACAGAGCCTACAGAGCCTACAGAACCTACAGAACCTATAGAGCCTACAGAGCCTACAGAACCTAGAGCCTACAGAACCTACAGAGCCTACACAGCCTACAGAGCCTACAGAGCCTACAGAGCCTACAGAACCTACAGAACCTACAGAGCCTACACAGCCTACAGAGCCTACAGAACCTACAGAGCCTACAGAACCTACAGAACCTACAGAGCCTACAGAACTGGGGCGGCAGGGGATGGGGAAGGGCCAGACCCTCCAGGAGCGAGTGGGAGGAAGGCAGCTGAGGCAGCGGACAGGGCTCTGGAAGGAGGGTGTGGGCGCCCCTCTGGGCTGGCCAATGCCACATGTGCGTGTGTGTGTGCGTGTGCGTGTGTGTGTGTGTGTGTGTGTGTGTGTGAGATAGTGGGGGCAGGCGGGCTCAGGGCCGTGCAGAGGGGGTGTGCCCCCAGTGCCCTCTGCACTATGACCCTACATGTCCGTGGCAGCACCTGGGACCCATCAGCTCTCCAATCAGCTCCTGCCCCCCCTTCCCAGAGCCAGCCCTGGCCCTCGCCCCGTCCATCATCCCCCGCAGGACCCAGCCCCGCCTGCGCGGCTCTGCTCCCAGCCGTCTGGAGAGTGAGGGGACATGTGCCTGAGGGAGCAGAGTCTCACCGCCCCCAGCACAGGGCGAGCGCCACCTGGCACAGGCGGAGGGCCCCGCGCACCACAGCCCTTGTGTGTGCGGCTGCGCCTGGGGCCTCAGGGTCAGAACACAGCCCTCGGAATGAGGGCCTGGCTAAGTTACCCGACGGGCACCCTCCTGCCCCCCTTCCCAGGCCCCTCCCACCTCACTGCCACCTCCTGGACACACTCTCCTGTCCCCTCTGCACCCCCTCATTCCTCAGATTTAAAAATATATATTTTTATTAACTTCAGAGAGGAAGGGAGAGGGAGAGACATAATCATCAATGCTGAGAGAATCATTGCTCAGCTGCCTGCTGCACGCCCCCTGCTGGGGATGGAGCCCACAACCTGGGCATGTGCCCTTGACTGGAATTCAACCCAGGACCCGTCAGTCCGCAGGCTGATGCTCTAGCCACTGAGCAACACCGGCCGACGCTCAATGTCCTTTTATGCTGCGGTTCTCTGGTCATTAGCGAGCCACGGCAGAGGCCACACTTCCCAGCGATTCCTTCTGTGACTCAGTCTCCCCGAAGTGTCCAGTCAATCGTCCCGCCCCGCCCCCAGGCTGGCCACTGACCTTGCAGTGGTTCTCAACCTTCTGGCCCTTTAAATACAGTTCCTCATGTTGTGACCCAACCATAACATTCTTTTCGTTGCTACTTCATCACTGTAATGTTGCTACTGTGATGAATCGTCATGTAAATATCTGACATGCAGGATGATCTTAGGCGACCCCTGTGAAAGGGTCCTTCCACCGCCAAAGGGGTCGCGACCCACAGGTTGAGAACCACTCCGTAGGCTCAGGTGTCGCGGGGGGGGGGGGGGGGGGCGGGCGGGGGGAGGGTGCCCTCTCCTGGCGGCGGGGCGGTCCCCTTTGGATCCGTTCACCTTGATGGGCCTCCCGGCGAATTTCCCCGGAGGGAGGCGGGCGGAGGGGTGGCGCCCTCTGGCGTCCGTCCGTGGGATAGCGGGCTCCTAGGGACGTTGTTCCGCCCGCTTCGGCCCCAGACCAACCCCAAAACCCCCTCGGACTCGGGGGAAGGGGTGGCATCCTCTCCGGAAGCGCACACGCTGTGCCGGACACGCGCAGGCCCATCCCTCTGGGAGGTGACACTCCCAGCCGCGTGTCCGTGAGCGGGGCCCGCCCGGCGGGTCAGACGCCCTGAACTCCGGGCGCACCTGCAGGCGGGGCCCACCCGCGGCCGCACCTGTGTCCTCGGGGGAGCAGCCGAGCTCCCGCCTGGAGGCGGCGGCCGCCCGCCCGGCCCCGCCGCCCCGGGCAGGTTCCCGCCACCGGGAGCCGAGCCGAGCCCCGCCGCCACGGCAGCCCCGGCTTCACCCGCACGGCCCTGCAGCCCTGATGACGGCAGAGGCCGGGCCGGGCGTGCCCGCTGGCGGCGAGCGGGGCGCCCAGGGCGCGGCTCACTTACGCGCCCGGGTCGCCAGGAGGCGCTCGGGGCCGGCGCTCCCGAGGCTGCGGGGTCCCCTCCCCGAGGTGCTGGCGAGACACCCGGAGTGCCAGGGAGACGGGGCCGGGGAGGGTGGGATGGAGAGAGCGTGGGCGTGGGGAGGGGGGAGGGGGGGCTTGGCGCAGGGGAACCCCGCCGCCGCCCATCGCCTCTTCGGGGAGGGGCACTCACTTCCGTTGGTCACTCAGGCCTCGTCCACCTCCCAGGGGCTCCTTCCTCCCTGGTCCGCGCCCCCCAGCCCTGCCTGCCCCCCGCTTCCAGCCTGCCCCCCGCGCGCCTCTCTTCCTGCGTGTGCGGAGCCTCCCGGGAGACGGGGACAGAGGGTCCGCCGGCAACAATGCCACCACCCGCCTCGCTGGCGCAGAAGGGGCGGGGATGACGCTTTGGCAGGGCGAGGCCCCTCTTATTTTTAAAAAATACGTTTTTGATTTATTTTTTTAGAGAGAGAGAAGGGAGAGATAGAAACATCGACGAGAAACATCATCAATCCGCTGCCTCCTGCGCGCCCCCTGCTGGGGACCAGCCGCCGTGCAGCCCGGGCCTGAACCCTGGCGAGCATGACCGGTGCCCCCGGGGCCAGGGCGACGCTCACACACCGAGCCGCCCGCTGGCGCCAGGCGAGCCCCCTCTGAGCCGGGCGACAGGAACGCACGGGGACGGAGGAAGGTGGGACGGGACCACTTCTCTTTTTTTAAAATATATTTTTATTGATTTCAGATAGGAAGGGAGAGATAGAAACTTCAATGATGAGAGTCATTGATGGGCTGCCTCCTGCACGCCCCCTACTGGGGATGGAGCCCACACCCAGGCATGTGCCCTTGACTGGAATCGAACCCAGGACCCTTCAGTCTGAAGGCTGGTGCTCTATCCACTGAACCACACAGGCCAGGGCAGGACCACTTCTGGGACCGCCAGGCTCAGGGCCGTCACACCAGAGGAGGCTGTGAGTCTGCGCCTCCCCCACCGGGAACCTCACTCAGAGAGGACAGGCCGGCCCCCCAGTGCACACCCAGGGGGCTAGGGGGCAGGAAGGGGAGGGGTCGTCACAGCAGATGGTGCAGGCCGAGCCCCATGCCCAGCAGGAGCCCCCGGTGCCAGGTGCTGGCGCTGAGGCCCCCGGGGGCCCCCGTGTTGCACAGGCTCTTAGAGCAGCAGAGGGCCTTGGCCAGCACCACCATGTTGGGGGTCAGCAGGTCCCACTCGGGGGGGCTCTTGAAGGCGCAGGTGCTGGTGCAGCCCCGGGTGACCCAGGTGCGTTGCTCAGAGCCTGGGGCGGGGTGGGGGAGACAGCGGTGCTTAGGAGGGGCCGGCAGCCAGGAGGGTGGGCTTTCCTGGTGTCACCAGGTGTGAGCCTATGGGGGTGGGGGGCCCTCAGCCCGGGTTCCCAGGGGTGCTGTGCGAGTGGGGGCGCAGGATGTAGGGGAGCAGGCGAGTCCCAGCACCTGCAGGCGCCCGGCCAGGCTCGGCCCTTCCTCACTCAGGGGCGTGATGGAGGCGGTCAGAGGTCTCTGTGCTATGTGTCTGCAGGACCCGCCCCCACCCCCCAACCCACACGGGAAGGAGCCAGGAGTCTCCAAGTCCAAGAAGGGGCCCCGTGGGGGGGCTCCGTGGACAGAGCGTCAGCCTTTGGAATGAGGGGTCCTGGGGTTCCATTCAGGTCAAGGCCACGTACCTGGGTTGGGGGTGTGTGGGAGGCAACCAATCAATGTGCCTCACATCGGTGCCCCCATCCCTTCCACTCTCTAAAACTCAATGGAAAAACATCCTCCGTGAGGGAGGACGGGAGGAAGGTCCTTGGGGAGGAGGGGTCCAACCTGAGATCAAAGCTCCAGAGAGAGCCCGCCCTCAGCCAGGACAGCGCCCTGCCCCCCCCCCCCAAATCCAAGCCCAGATGGAAGGAGCAGAGATGGAGGAGAGCTAAGGAGAGGGAGGCCCCTCAGAGCCCTGCACCTTTGCACATTCTCTCCATTTGAGCCCAGCAAACAGGAGAGGGCCTGGGGCTCTGCAAACGCAGGGCCCTCCCTCTTCCTCCTCTGAGCTTCACGGGGGGGGGGGGGGGGCGGCCACCAGCTGGACATGCACCCCGGCGCACCCCAGCGTCTCCGCCGCCCGCAGGGACTCACCCCACTTGAAGATGACCTCATGGGAGAAGCACAGGATGTTGGGCGGGGTGCACGTGACGGGCTTGCAGGCGGAGGTGCTGTTGGTGGCCAGGCAGTGGGAGCATTGCAGGTGGCCCTCTGCGGGAGAGGGGCCGGGGCAGGCTCAGGGCGCACCCAGCTCCCGCCGCCCAGCGACTCCCAGGCGCCTGCATTCACCCCTGAAGCCGCCGTCTCCCCACCCGGGGGAAGCCCCCGCCACGCCTCGCGCCCAGGGCCCCGCGGAGCTCCCCTCGGCTGCGGGCCTCACCTTTGGTGGCGCCCACCAGAGCCGCCCACAGCAGCAGGAGGAACCCTTTCATGGCGGGGCAGTCGGGCCTGAAGGGGGACCCCAGAGGAAGAGCCTTCCTTACCCAGGACCCCTGGCGCTGCACCCACCTCCCGCCCTCCCCGCCTCCCTCCCTCCTGCACCCTCTGTTGGCATTTGCATAGGCCCTCCTGGCCCCTCAGGGCCTTTGTCCCGCACCTCAGGGCCCCTCACCCTCACCCAGTCTCCACCTGCCCTCGGCCGGAGCTCGGCATGGAGGACAGTCAACCCTGCCCGCCCTGGCTTCCTGGGCTCCTTAAGTCAGCAGCCGGGGCAGCGGGCGTGGGGTGAGGGTGGGGTGGGGGAGGGGTTGCTTCCGGCCTAAGGGAGGAGGGTGGGGTTGGAGGACGGGGGCAGGGCCCTGGGCTCCCCACTTCGGGCCAGCCCCCAGCTCCGATGCACCCCTTCGGCCTGTGACAGGCCCAGGAGCAGGACACTGGCGTCCACACCGTGGAGCATGGGGGGCAGGTTCGTGGGGGCCACCGATGGCTGAGGGACAGGCCCCGACCCCCTGAGCTCCCGGTGGGGGCCAAGGGCAGCGATGGGAGGACTTTCATGTTCAGTTCGTGTTCCCTGAAGCCAGGCGCCCCGGGGCTCCAGCTGGAAGTGATTGAACACCAGGCCCCTGGGCTCCGACCGTCAACCGAGTCTGAACAAGACCTTCTGGTCTCTGACTGTGTTCAGCGCGTTCAGATCGTATCGCTTCCCAGAGGCCTGGATCTCACCTCTCAGGGCCACCTCCCCCGGCTTAAGTACAATTAAGTCAGAAATCAATGAAAGGACAGATGAACACGTTGTTTTCCCGTGTAAAAATGAAAAGGCAGCACGTTGTGAATTCACACAGTCTTTAGACTTTATATATATATATTTTTAAATACGTAGAACGGCCCTAACCAGTTTGGCTCAGTGGATAGAGCATCGGCCTGTGGACTCAAGGGTCTCGGGTTCGGTTCCGGTCAAGGGCATGTACCTTGGTTGCGGGCACATCCCCAGTGGGGAGCCTGCAGGAGGCAGCTGAATCATCGATGTTTCTGACTATCCCTCTCCCTTCCTCTCTGTAAAAAGTCAATAAAATATATTTTTTAAAAAATACCTAGAACGGATAAAAACATCACTTCTCGACATGTTTGGGATCGATGAAGGGCAGGTAGTCGTTTGGACAAAATATACTTCCCTCTGAACATTTGCAGAAGAAGAATAAAGACACCATCCTGTTCGGAGGTCCATAATCTAAACCTCACTTTGAAATCACGTCAAATCTCTAAAAAGGTTGCCGACAAGTGTAAGAACCGCCCTAGGTAACTTGTTTACACAGATTCCCCAAATCTGAGCCCCATCCATGACTGCAGGACAACATCAAAGTCACCAAATTAACATGGACCCACCCTGTTGTCTACGGACCATGCCCGTTTCCCCAGCTGCCCCAGCGCCTTTCTCCGTCCACGTCCGCCCTCCCGTCCAAGACCGCGTGGGTGTCTCGCGCTCTCAGCCCCCTCCATCTGGAACAGGCTGTCCGTCTTGATTTCTTTCACGACCTGGACACTGTTGAAGAGAAATGGCCAGCTATTTGTAGAAAGTCTCATTGTTTGGGCTTGCTGCTCACTCAGGAGCCCCTTCAGCTTAAGCATTTTGGCAAAAAATATCACCTAGTCCGGCCGGTGTGGCTCAGTGGTTGAGCGTCGACCCAGAAACCTAACGGTCACCAGTTCAATTCCTGGTCAGAGCACATGCCCAGGTTGTGGGCTGGATCCCCCGGGCAGGGGGGAGGGGAGGGTGCAGGAGACAGACAACGGATGATGTTTCTCTCCTGTGGATGTTTCTATCTCTCTATGACTCTCCTTTCCTCTCTCTCTAAAAATCAATAAAAACATGTGTTTTTTAAAAATCACCTAACTGCATTGGTGACTGGTGTTCTCGGCACTAGTCACACCAGGACACGTGACACTACCTGTGTCCTCACTGGCCGTGGTGACTCCGGCCCCTGGTTAAGGGGGCACCTGCCAGATTTTTCCTCCAGAAAGTTACCATTTGACCCCTTGCATTGAATTCGGGTCTTGTGAGAGGCACTTTGAAATTACGTAAATGTCCTATTACACATAATTCGCTTGCCCACGGAGTTAGCGTCAATGATGGTTCGTTCCTGAAATGACTTATGACTGTGGGTTTTTGCCAAATGGTGGTTATGTATTTCCACCCTTGTCTCTACGTCGAAGAGTTGGCATTCTGATGCATTTCACTCTATTTCTCCTCTCTATCCCCTGGGATTCGCTTCCTTTAAAGTTCAGGTTCCTTTGAGAAGGAAATGTTATTTTATGGTATTTAAAAACCGCGATCTGGGCCAATGCGTGCTTATTCCTGGCGGGTGCTTCCTTCAGAGAATACATATTCATACTCATACCGCTTTGCAATCGCTAACACATTCCACAACCCCTCCCCCTCCGCACATCTCATCTCCTTTCTCCCCCAGGGAGAACCCTGGCATGTGACATCACTGTATTGAAGCAGTTGGATTATGACATGTCTGAGCGTGTGTTTGTTTGGATTTTCCTGTCCGGTATTCATTTGGCTTCTTTTAAAGAAATGTTTTTATTGATTTCAGAGAAGAAAGGAGAGGGAGAGAGAGGGAGAGAGAGAGAAACATCAATGATGAGAGAGACTCATTGATCAGCTGCCTCCAGGATCCCCCAACCCCCACTGGGGATGGAGCCCGCAGCCCTGGCCTGTGCCCTTGACAGGAACTGAACCGTGACCTCCTGGTTCATAGTTTGATGCTCAACCACTGAGCTGTGCCAGCCGGGCCTCACCCAGATATTGATGTGAACAGACTTTGGGCACCCCCACCCTCTCTCATCTCGAGCTTCAGCTCTGACTGAGCTCAGGGTCCTGGGCGGCAGACCCAGGCCTGGAGTTAGGGATTCGCTGTGGTCTGCGAGCCCAGCCGCAGGCCGTGCAGCTTCCTGTCGGGAAGGGCGCAAAAGGCAGAACAATGGAGACAAAGGTCAGACCGTGTTGGCGCCAGTTCTACACCCTCATCCGCAGTGCGTTCCTGGCCCGCCCTGCCCTCTGCTTGCCCGTCACCGGCAGGTCAGGTCCTGCCAGGCCTTTGTGTATCCACTGCTGTGTACCGGGGTCACCTGTGCAGAGGGCGGGGTCCCTTCTGCTCCAGCTCCGTCCCCCGGAAGTTACCACCCGACAGCAAATCCTGTTGGAATCCACCCCGGGGCCTGTGTTTGGCCTGGAGCAGCTTTGCGGTGTGTACAGGGGTGCCCTGTGCCTCCAGGGACGCAGACGCCCCGCCTCCTCCGCTGGTCCCCAGGCCCAGGCCCTGCTCTCCCCTGTCCTCCATCTCCCTGCCCACCAGGGGGTCCCAAGGGCGACCCAGCTCAGCCTGGACAGCCCTGAGCTGGTCCTTGGTGTCACCTGTCCCAACCGAGTCCTCCCCTGTGTCCCTCACCAGGGTGGTCCCCCCAGGCCTGGCACGGGGCCATCCCGGGCACCTTCAGCCCTTCCATCAGCCCTCGCTGTATCCAACCCTGATGCCCACCAGACACGGGTTCCGTGGGCCCCCCGGCCCCTCCCAGCACCTCTGCACCCCACTGCCCCAGATGCACCCCACTAAGCCCCGCATGTGCCCCAGGCCCTCCAGTCCCCTCCCCGCCTCCCCACGCAGAGGCCAGCTGGCCCTCGGAGGACCTGGCCCTCAGCCTGCGGCCAGAACGCAGGGGCTGGCCCACAGCCCAGCTGGATGTCTCATCCAGACGTGACCAAGACCCAGGCATGGACGACACGTGACCACAGAGGTCTGCTGAGAGCTGGGCCAGAGATGTGCCCCACCATGGCGGGCGGAAATGGCAGAAGGAGCCCAGCCCGGTGGCTCAGTGGTTGAGCATCGCCATGTGGACCAGGGGGTCACGGTTGGATGCCCGGTCAGGGCACATGCCCGGGTTGCAGGCTCGATCCGATCCCCAGTGTGGGGTGTGCAGGAGGCAGCCGATCCAGGATTCTCTCCCATCATTGAAGTTTCTATCTCTCCCTCCCTCTCCCTTCCTCTCTGAAATCAATTATTAAAAACACAGAAAGAGAAAAGGCGGAAGGAGCTGGAGGGTGTGGTTGAAGAATAAGTTTATTGTCTTTGGAAGGAGTGAAGGTCCTGGCCCCAAAGCCCGGGTGGCACCCACAGTGCGGATCGGCCTGGGCCCCCTGGACAGAGGAGTGGGGGTGGGGCTGGCCAAGGAGACAGAGCAAGTTGGAGCCAGATCGCCGGCCCCTCCCTGCCCCTCCTGGCCCCTCCCGGCCCTGGACAGTCTGTTCCGGGCCAGGAACCTCATCCAGGGAGCCGCTGCCCACACCCAGTGTTTCACTCCCCCTAGGAGGCAGGGCCCCCTGCTCCAGGCTCTGGGAGAGGAGGCTGGGGGTGGGCGGACCGGAGAGGAGGCCGGGCCGGCTGGGGTGGGGGACCGGGCCTGCGGGCGGCCGGGAAGGGCTCACTGCGAGGCCACGAGGAGGCTGAGGCCCAGCGGGAGCAGCAGCCCGCCTGGCCGGGCCCAGGGCCGCCCGGGGGCGGGGGGCGCCGCGTTGCAGAAGCTCACGTTGCAGCACTGCCTGGCGATCCTCCTGAAGAACCAGGGCTCCGACAGCCACGCGTACGCCATGTTGGTGTTGGGGCACCGGGGGGCGCAGCGCTTGCTGAGCAGAACCCCCACCTTGGATTCTGCGGGAGAAAGCGGAAAGCGGGCGGCTGCCCCCAAGAGGGAGGACCCTGGCCGGCAGGGGTGCTGTCCGTCCGGCCAGGCCCTGGGAGCCAGGCAGTGGCCCCACGCGCTCCCAGATGCTCCCCTTGGGGCTCCCACGGGCCACGCCCTGCAGAGCTCGGGGACATGGCTGCCCACGGCCATCACCTTCACTGCGGGCCTGCTGTGGCTCTGCCCTGAGGCCCTCCAGCTTCGAGGGAGCAGCGGAGCAGAGGAAGGGTGGAGGCCCAGCTGTGTGCTCAGCCCTGGCTCGGGCCTCCCCGCCGCCCCTTTAAGGACGTGGTGGAGCCCGGCTGGTGTGGCTCAGTGGTGGAGCATCAACCGATGACCCAGGAGGTCATGGTTCGATGCCCGGTCAGGGCACAGGCCCGGGTTGCGGGCTCCATCCCCAGTGTGGGGCGTGCAGGAGGCAGCCGGTCCAGGAACCCATCATGGATGTTTCTCTCTCCCTCTCTCTTCCTCTCTGACATCAATAAAATATATTTAAAAAGATAACCACGCCCAGCCCGGCCCCTAGGACTTGAAGCCGGAGCGGCTGGCAGGTCCCCAAGAACCAGCGCAGCAAACCACGCCCACAAGCTCTGGGCTTCTCGGAGGACAGATGGCCGCCCCCCCGCCCCTCCCGCTGTCTCCGGCCATTTGCTCGCTAGTGACACTCACATGGACGCGTTCACATCTGAGTGTGCAACTCCTGTCAGGCTTGTTTGCGAAGGGGCCTCCCACCAGGTGAGCCCACTGCCCATGGGGGAGTAGCCAGGTGGGCAGCTGGTGGGCCCGCAGGTGCTGGGTGCAGCCCCCTGGCTCCCCTGTTCCCACAGCCAGGCCTCCAGCACCCCCCGCCCCCGCCCCAGCTCTCCCAAAGGTCAGGTACCCCAGCGCCCTGTCCTGCGGGCTTAGTAACTGGTACCTCCGAAGGAGGAGGAGCCAAGCGGGGGCTCAGGGGTTGAGCCTCGACCTATGACCCAGGAGGTCGGGGTTCCATGCTGCGTCAGGGCACAGGCCCGGGCTGTGGGCTCGGTCCCCAGTGGGGGGCGTGCAGGAGGCAGCCGACCCATGGCTCGCTTTCATCATGGATGTGTCCCTCCCTCTCCCTCCCTCTCTGACATCAATAAAACACTTTTTTTTTTTTTTTTAAGGAGGAGGGAGACTCTTTCCCCCTCCCCATGTGGGAGTCTGTTCTTGTTCTTCAATAAACTTCCACCTTCGCCGTACAAAAAAATAAGAAATTAAATAAAAAATTAAAAGGAGGAGGAGCCCGAGACGATTTTGCTTCGCGGATAGAGCGTTGTCCTGCAGCCCAAAGGGTGCCGGGTTCGATTCCTGATCGAGGACACGACTGGGATTGCAGGCTCCTCCCCCGGGTCCCTGGTCAGGGCTCGGGCAGGAGGCAACCAATGGCTGTGTCTCTCTCATCATGTCTCTCTCTCTGTCTCATTCCCCTTCCACGCTCTCTAAAACTCAATGGAAAAATACCCTCGGGTGAGGATTTTAAAAAATAAAATAAATTAATTAATGAAAATCAAAAGGGCGGAGGTAAGGTAGCCCCAGTTCAGACCCGGGTGGAGGAGAGGCGGTGCCTGTCGGTCTCCGGCGCCCGGGACTCACTGTACTGGACCATCACCGTGTGGCCCACGCAGACGCGGTCGGTCGGGGCGCAGGCCGTGGGCTGGCACAGCTCCATCTCCGTGACTTTGAAGCAGCCAAAGCAGGTCAGGTTCCTACCTGCGGGGCAGCGGCTGGAGCAGGACTGCGCCCCGTTGAGCACCCCCGGTGCGTCCCGCCCGCCCAGCCCCCCGCACCTGTCTGTGCTCTGCGGTCAGCGAAGTCCAGCGGGGCAGCCCCGCGGCCACGCAGGACAGAGACCACGGCCGGGCCCGCCAGCAGGGCCCACAGCGCCAGCACCAGCGCCCCCATGGCTCCGGCACAGGGCTCAGCCTGCGGGGAGCAGAGAAGGAGGCTTCACCCCGAGGCCCCAACCCCCTAGGTCTCCCCTCCTTGGAGCCGATCGCTGGCTGTCCCTCCTCCCAGCCCACCCCCGTCAGCCCCTGCTCCCCAGCTCCCGCACCAGGGGGTCCCCGGGTCCCTGGGACCACAGCCTCCACCCTCAGCACCTGCAGAGGTGTGGCCGGGGCTGCGTCTCCCCCAGAGCGCCCCTGGACCCGCTCAGCCCTTGCATCAGCTCTGCCGCCTTCTCCTCCTGTAACAGACCAGGGGTGGGGGGTGGGGGGGAAGCCTGGTTCTCACCGTGGGGACAGGGGACAGGAGCCCACGGGTGTCTGAGACGGGTTTCCTCCTCAGGTGTGGCGGGAAGTGGTCTGGAGGTGCAGGTGGTAGGAAGGTGGAGGGCTTCAAGGAGGAGGAGGCTCATCGGAGCCAGAGAACAGCTGGCGGTTGGACCATCAGAGGTGACACTCAGGGAGTCCAGTGGCAGAGACTGGTGAGCCTGACCCAGAGCAGGAACCCAGCGAGGGCCACGCTCCAGGGCAGGAGCGGGAGGGGGGCAGGGAGAAAGAGGAAGGAGGAGGGAGGGAGGGGGAGGAGGCGATGGGGGCACTGAGTCTTGAAGCGTTTCCTCCTTTCTGAGGGCTTGGGGCCATTTTCCCACAGGAGGGCTGGTGGGAGGCCCTCGGGCAGGAGGAGAGCAGAGCCTGGGTGAGCACTGTCACCAGGCCCCGGAAGGCGCCCCGAGGCCCCCAGCCCCGCAGGGCACACAGCTGGCCGCCTCGATGTTGGAAGGTCCCTGGGCCCTGCAGAGGGTGGAGCTCCCCCCCCCGCCCCTGCTTCCCAGTCACCAGGATGTGCTCCTCCCCGACCAGGTCTGCGTGGCCCACAGCGTGACGGTCTACTGCAGTGAGTCCCCGTTTTACAGCTTTTCTGTAAGAAAACTTTGCTTTCGCTCAAAACCAAATTTCTTTTGATTGATTTCTGAGAGGAAGGGAGAGGAGAGAGAGATTGTGGGCATCACTGATTTCAAGAAAATCTCGTCCTATTAGGTGAATCGGGGCAGATTTGATGAGCAAAAATATACGTTGTCGCCCTGGCGGGTGGATCAGTTGATTGAGTGTCGTACTGTCCACCAAAACGGTCCTGGGTGCGATCTCCAGTCAGGTGAGCACGGGTGGCAATGGATCGATGTTTCTCTCTCTCTCTCTCTTTCTGAGGATTAAAAAATAAAATTATATATATATATATATATATATATATATATATATATATATATATATATATATCATAACATTGCCTAGTTGGAAAGGAACAGGCTCTGATGTTTTTAAAATATATTTTTATTGATTTCAGAGAGAAAGGAGAGGGAGAGCTAGAAACACGATGACAGAGAATCATGGATCGGCTGCCTCCTGCACGCCCCCTACTGGGGATTGAGGAGCCCACAACCGGGGCACGTGCCCTGACTGGGAATCCAAGCGTCACCTCCTGGGTCATAGGTGGATGCTCACCCCCTGAGCCCCGCCGGCTGGGCCCCCCTGGACATTCTTGAAGGGATTCCAGAGAAGCAGACCGAAGAAAGCCTACATGAGCAATTATGATTCTTGTTATATTTATGCAAATAAGCAGGCCAAATGGAAACTGGACTTAAGGCAGTAAATAAATTGCTCTTAATGTGGCTTTTTGATGAAAATGAGAGTGATTTTAGGGGAGATTGTGTTCCAACAGAATCTAGAACACACAGTTGTGAAGATTAGACCCTAGTCCAGTTACTTGTCTACCAAGCTTTGTTTTTCATCCATGAACTGACCTGGATCCTGAATTTTTCTGTTTTCCTTCAGTATTTGGTTACTACTCTTCACACTAATGTTTCATCTTCTCCCATCCTTTGACTTGAAAATTACTGAGAACTAAAACTATTCTTCCTCCCACCAACAACACCGTTTGTCGCCACCAGGTGACAAGCCCTGCTCATACTCAGGGAATACGGCCCTTTGCCAGTGCTGGCACCATCCCCAGCTCCTTCTGTGCCCAGGCCTCTACAGAGAGCCCGGGTCTCTTGACTCTGCAGGGAAACGCCGGCCCTCTTCAGCAGGAAGCCGCTACCGGAGCGACCCTGCGCCCCTTTCCCCGAGGAGTGCGGAGCCAGGAGTTCAGGGCGGGATGCCGCAGGCAGCGGAGAGGCCTGGGACGGTGTGGAAGGTCAGCAGGCTGCCATTCCCAGGTGCTAGTGTTCAGTCGGAACCGTCAAACCTGTGAAGGATTTTTGTGAGTTTATTTGAACCAAACTGTCGACAGTTGCTGGGAAGCAGAGTCTCAACAGGTTGGAGTAATGCTCTGGAGAATGGCAGCATTTCACCTTGTTTTATACGTGACAGTCGAAGGAAAAGACGTAAGCGGGTCACCCAAAACCCATTGGCAGTAAATTAGGGGGTGAGAGAAAGCAAGGCGGGGGTGGGGGTGGGGGCTGGGGCTGGGGGAGGGGCCTCTGGGATTGGATAAAAAACCAAATGATAGCCGAAACCGGTTTGGCTCAGTGGATAGAGCGTCGGCCTGCGGACTGAAAGGTCCCAGGTTCGATTCCGGTCAAGGGCATGTACCTGGGTTGCGGGCACATCCCCAGTAGGAGATGTGCAGGAGGCAGCTGATCGATATTTCTCTCTCATCGATGTTTCTAATTCTCTATCTCTCTCCCTTCCTCTCTGTAAAAAATCAATAAAATATATTAAAAAAAAAAAAAAAACCAAATGATAGACACATACTTAAGTGGGTGCAGGAGAGTTAACAGTCAACAATGAACATAGTAACAGTGAAGGAATCTGTGGTCTCTGTCCTGGCGCCCAGCACATTAGGTTGTGCCCCGAGGGCTCCGGAAAAAGGGAAGTTACACGTTACCCGGACATTTCAAGGACATGTTGTCATAGATGCAAAAAGACAGACAGGCTCAGTGAAGGTAAAGGTTGCTGATCTTGTCAGTGCAGATACCGGCCTAGGACGTGACTGCCCACCATCACTGCTGTAGTTTTTAATTTCAGACCATCCTTGGTGGTGACTTTCGGTCTCTGAGTTTGCAAGGCCGCCCGCAGGCCTTCCCTGAGCTGTCAGGTCAGCGTGTGGTGTGGCCCCTTTCGTCCGCAGCCAGAACTCAAGTACCCAGGTGGCCCAACTGAGGTCCAATCGCTGGGGCCATGCTGGTGCCGGCTTGCAGCCAACAGACCGGAGGCGTCTGAGCAAAGCTGCCCGGAGCACAGCAGAGCCCCGCCCCCAGCTGGCCTGCTGGCCGGTCGCGGGTCCCACCGTCCCGTGGCGACGGGCAGGGCAGTCGGGACGCGGAGGCCTGGGCCCCGGCCAGAGCTGCTGTGTGTTTCTGGGCCTCCAGCCCTGTCGCCCTCCCCACCGACCAGATGGCCTCCACCCACATGGGCCAACGCTGCCCAGGCGGACTCTCCATCCTCCTGCGAAACCAAGACTTGCAGGGCTGGAAGCCTTTTTACTGTTAGTTATTTATTTTAAAAGCTTTATTGTTGCAGAAACCGGTCTGGCTCGGTGGATAGAGCGTCGGCCTGCGGACTGAGGGGTCCCGGGTTCGATTCCGGTCAAGGGCATGTACCTGGGTTGTGGGCACATCCCCAGTGGGAGGTGTGCAGGAGGCAGCTGATCGATGTTTCTCTCTCATCGATGTTTCTAGCTCTCTATCCCTCTCCCTTCCTCTCTGTAAAAAATCAATAAAATATATTTAAAAATAAAAGCTTTATTGTTGAAAGTCTTACCTATGTCCCCCTTTTCCTCCCATTAACCCCCTCCAGCCCGCCCGTGCCCCGGCTGAAAGGGTTTATCCGGCCATTGCGTCCTGAAGTTGACCGGCTCTTTCATTCCTGAACGTGCCCCACTGGGCACCGAGCCCCAAACCCGGGCATCTGCCCTGACTGGGGACTGAACCGCGAGCTCCTGGTTCCTAGGTTGACGCTCAACCACTGAGCCACACTGGCCGGGCCCCATCTTATTGTCAGGGTCGCGAGGCCTAAGCGACGAGGGATTATGAACTTATTAGGTCGTCCGGATACCAGATGGGCTGACCCCCAAATGGCGTCAGCACCTGGGGACGGGGAGTCAGAGGTTTTAAAGGCCTCGAGGCGGCTTTTTCTGGGCGGAGAATTCGCTGGGCGGGTCCAGATTCTGGGAAAGTCCGGAGGGGAGAGATGATGGTCTTACAAGTGGAATGTCCGCGTGCAGTGGCCTAAAGGTGCGTGTCCAGCGGAGGGAGTATCAGTCAGACCTAACAGGTGTGGACGAAAGGGGCTACACGCTGACCTGGCAAGCTCAGGAGAGGCCTGCGTGGCAGTTTTGCAGACTCGGAGACCTAAAGTCACCACAAAGGATGGTCTGAAATTAAACCTCAACTAAAAGCAGTGATGGCGGGCAGTTCCGTCCTAAGCCGATATCTTCACTGATAAGGTCCACCTTTACTGTAACTGAGCCTATCAGTCTTTTTGCATCTGTGATAACATGCCCTTGGGATGTCTGGGTAACTTGTGACTTCCCTGTATCTGGAGCCCCTGGGGCAGGGCCAGGTGTGCTGGGCCCAGGACAGATGCAGCAGATTCCTTCATTGTTATCATGTTAATTGTTCCTGCACCCACCTAAGTGTGTGTCCATCGTTTTACTTTTTATCCTATCACGGAGGTTTCCCCGCTTCGCTTGATCCCACCGCCTTAAATCTGTCACCAATGAATTTCATGTATAAATACGGATGTAACCCGGCCATTCTCCGGAGCACTATCTCCATTCGTTGAGGTTCTGCTTCCCGGCATATGTCCACAGTTTGGCTCAAATAAACTCACAAAAATTCTTTACAGGTTTCAATGTTTTTTTACGTTAACACAGGTACGTTTAGAAGAGCCCGCAGCCCAGAGGCAGCCGCGGCTACAGGTGGGGCGCGGAAGGTGAGCACCAGCCCCGGACAGGGACAGGCCGGCCTTGCGGGCGGAGGCTTGGCTCCCGGGACGTTCACCGGAAGGCAGAGGACCCGGTCCCGGCCGCCTGGACGTGGAGCTCCCGCACACGGTGCACGAAAAGGGCCGCGTGCCGGCCTGGCTGCTCAGGGGCGGCCTGCCTGGCGGCCTTGCCGACTCAGGGACCCGATGGCCACCACCCAGGATGGTCTGAAGGGGAAACTTTTTAAATTAAACAGCAGTTGACAGTGGGCAGTCCTGGCCTCGGCCAGCGTCTTCCCCGGCAAAGGTCAACTTTGATCTTAACTGAGCCTGTTGTCTCTGCCTCTGAGAAAACACCTGTGAATGTCAGGTGACTCGTCACGTCCCCTTTTCTGGAACTCGGGGCACAGCCAACGGCGCCAGGGCGGAGCCCACAGACCCGGTCGGCGTCCTCACTCTTGGTTGTGGGCTGGCCACTGTCCTGCCCTCGCCTGAGTGACGGGAGCTTGTGCCACCCAACCCCAGAGCTTCCTGCTGTGCTCCCTCCCGCCTCCCTGGGCAGCCCCAGTGGATTCATGTGACCCGCCTGCGGCTCAGCCTGGATGGCAATTTAGGAGAAAGGTGAGGAACCGCTGAAATATGGTACCTATCTGCTTTGTTTAACAGTGGACAGGTTACTTTGATTTTCTAAATTGTATAAGTCATCCCATTCGATTGAATGCCTCATTGATTGAATGACTATCCCATTGATTGTGATCATACTGATCTTAGAGAGCACATTCTTCTGTACCTGGAAACAGGACAGCACAATTACCCTAAATTGTTTTGGTGGCCACAGGTGGTGCGTTCCAGCTGCCTCAGTGGTCCCGAGACCAGGACAGCACAATTACTCTAAATTGTCCTGACAACTCAGTGGTCGGGAGACCCGAGGGCTCTAGATAATGTGTTTCTATCAACTCAGTGACCCTGAGACCCGAAACTGTAATTAACATGCTTAATTCTGCTTCTGTAATCTGCTTTTTTGTGAGCCAGGTGCCTCATTCCAAGCCCTGGGATGTAATCAATACCTTTGTGATCTTTGCCTATATAAGTTTGGTTTTGCCACCATCTTATGGCTATGAGATTTGGGAATGGCCCCTCAGAGTCCCGGATTGCAATAAATGTGACTCTTTAATTCCACTTCTTGAGGCGTCCTTCTGTGATTCGCGGGGTGCATTACAACACCACTATTCTGGGATCATGATTTCCATCCCTCGAGATTCTGCTTTCCGGCCATTGTCCGCAGTTGGGCTCAAACAAACTCACAAAACGTCTTCACGGGCTTGACTGTTTCTTACATAACAAGCTCGGGAATGTGGAAGGTGTGTGTGTTTTCCCCGACCCACAGCCGCACGGGTTAACCTCCTGTTGTCTCTCCCTCCCACCTCCGGCCCCTGCCGTTCAGTTCAGGGCACCCCAGGACGTCCCCTTGTCACTCAGCCAGCCCAGCCCTGCCCTGGCCGGCCGCTGGGTTGGGAGGAGCGCTTGCAGCTCTCCTCTGCCGCCCCCGCTCCCCAGGCCCAACTCCCAAGGTCTCCCATGGGCGGACCCGCTCCAGGGCCAAGGCCTTTCTTTTCCCAGCGGGGCCCCCAGGGGTGCTGCTCACCCCGCACAGCCCTCCCTCCTGGCAGCACCTTGGAGCGGGTTCCTGGCCCATTTCCTGGGCGGCCTCCTCCTTCTTCTTCTTTTTATTTTTTTAAAAATTTTATTTTTATTGATTTCAGAGAGGAAGGGAGAGAGAAACATCAACGATGAGAGAATCACTGATCTGCCTCTATCCACTGAGCCACCCTGGGGATCGAGCCCACAGCCCGGGCATGTGTCCTGCCTGGGAACCGAACATGACCCCCATTCATAGGTTGAGGCTCACGCACTGAGCCAGGCCGGCCGGGCCCTGTCCTGGGTCTTCTGATGCCCCGCAGGGAGCAGCGTGCGGTGTGTGTTAGGCCGGAGGGAGCCCAGGATGGGGTGCGTGCAGCCCTGTGCCGAGATAACGGACCCTCCCTGGAATTTCTGCAGATCAGCCTGCCAGACAGACCCCCGCACAGGTACTGACTCCTTCCGGAACACCCGCGACCCCCAGGCAGGGACTTCCTCAGCTCATGCCCCCCCCCCCCTCACCCAACCGCCGGATAAAACACAGCCCCCCTGTGGGCGCGAATCCACGGCCGCCTTTGGGCTGGTGGGTTTTGCCCGGGGACGCAGAATAAAACTTTCTCCTTTCCGATTCTCGGGCTGGCTTGGTTCTCTTTATTCTCTGCGCCACCTCCTGAGCCACCTAACAGTGTGTGCGTGGATGGGGGCCAGGGGCCCCCTGGAGAAAGCGCCCCGGCGCCCCACATCCTGTCTGGGTCCCCTCCCAGCTCCCGCCTCGGCGCCCTCTGCCCTTGGGCCCCATTCCTTTGGCCCCTGAGCTCCGGGGAAAGTGAAACCCAGAGGTTCGCGGAGCCCCCGCCCCCCCCCCCCCCGCCCCCCCAGTCTGGGTGGAAAACATCCTGCAGAGAGCACAGCTGCCTCCCCGGGGACAGCCCGCCCTCCCCCTGAAGGCGCCCAGAGCCCCCCTTCCTTTCTTTGTTATTTTTTGAAAAATATTTTTATTCGTTTCAGAGAGGAAGAGAGAAACATCAAGGATGAGAGATCGTGCTCGGCTGCCTCCTGCTCGCGCCCCGCCATTGTTGTCTCCCCGTCCCACCTCCGGCCCCTGCCGTTCAGTTCAGGGCACCCCAGGACCGGCTCCTGTCACTCAGCCAGCCGGCCGCTGGGGGGAGCGGTTGGCAGCTCTCCTCTGCCACCCCCACCCCCCACCTACGAGCTGGGCATGGGCCCGTCCCCCTTTCTCAGGTGGGTGGGGAGGCGGAGCTCCGCTCTGAGCCCCAGCTGTCCGCCTGCAGCCACATGGATGACACTGCACACACAGCAGGTTCCTTATAAGAAAAAACAAAGAGGGTCACAGGGCCGACGACGCTCCTGGGCTGGAGGGTCCCTGGGGCGGCGGAGCCCAGTCAGCACAGGGGCCGCCAGCGCAGGACAGGGGACGGCCAGAGAAGGGAGTGGAGCGGCTGCGTCCAGGGCTTTCTAGGGGCGACGGGGAGCAGGTATTGTCACCCCAAAATGTGCCTCTGTTTTAAAAAATTGATTTTAGGCCCTGACCGGTGTGGCTCAGTGGATGGAGCGTGAGCCTGCAGACGGAAGGGTCCCAGGTTCGATTCCGGTCAAGGGCATGTACCTGGGTTGCGGGCACATCCCCTGTGGGGTGTGTGCAGGAGGCAGTGATCGATGTTTCTCTCTCAGCGATGTCTCTGACTCTCTATTCCTCTCCCTTCCTCTCTGTAAAAATCAATAAAATACATTTTTTTAAAACATTGATTTCAGAGAGGAAGGGAGAGAGAGAGAGAGATCAATAATGAGAGAGAATCGTGGATCGGCTGCCTCCTGCACATCCCCCACAGGGGAGCCCACAACCTGGGCATGTGCCCTTGACTGGAATCGAACCCAGGACCCTTCAGTCTGCAGGCTGGTGCTCTATCCACTGAGCCACACCAGTCAGGGCAAATGTGCCTCGTGTTTGATAGCCTGGTTCATTCTAAAAACCTCAGACACAAAAGAAGCTCTGAGGAGAGGGAACCCTCTTGTAGAAGACATTTCCTTTCCTCAGGGAATTCTCCACCCGCAGGGCGCCCCCGCCATAGGCCCACGGGGCCAGGCCCTCACCCGGCTCTGGGGCTGGGCCCAGAGGACACATGGGCCCCTGGGAATCCATTCTGGACTCACCACTGCAACTGGCAAGCGGCCAGGGCTGGCGGGGGGGTCGGGGGCGGGGGGGGGATCTGCAGGGAGGGCAGCATGGGGAGGTGGGGAGGCTTAGCCCCACAGTCTCAGGGAAGAGACGCTGGGACAGGGTCCCCCAAGGGCCGCAGCACAAGTGTGGGGAGGCAGGTTGAAGTCCTGCCCTCTCCAGTGTGCAGTCCTGGGGGGGGGGAGCTGTGGGTCCACAAAAGGAAACCTCACCAAGGGAGTGAGGAGGCCTGAAGGGGAAGCTCTCAGGCTGTATCAACGGAGGGCAACCGCAGACCCCAACGGGAAGAGGCCTCAAGTCTCCACAGGAAGTATCTCTACTACTCCAGCCCGGGGAAGATTTTCTCCAGACCTGGAAATAGACCAGCCAATGAGAAACCTCCAGGACTCAGCCAATAGGTAGCGAGAACAGCGTGGAGAAATGGAGTCACTGTAGTTAAGCTGCTCAATTGCTTAAATCAGAGGCACAGCGCACAATCTACTCTTGTTTTAACTGTCTGGGAACTTGAACGTTTGAAGTCTCCGGTTATGCTAGGAAATCTATATCTGTCTATCTATCTATCATCCATCCATGCATCTTACAGATAAATAACCCTCTGATCACCTCCTGAAGGTTTTAGTGTTGTAGGTGGTGGGGACGGCACTGGGTGTCAGCCTGGTGGGGTCAGACTGGACCGGGGAGGCTCAGCAACCTCGCTCCTTGAATTCTGGCTGAGAAAGAATTCAGAGCCAAGCCTCAAACTATAAGACAACACTCATTTGTAAAATCAAAAGTGGCAGAAGTAATTTGCAGAAGAAATGGGCTGAGTTACAGAGGCAAAGGAAGGGCCCTTGGAGCTGGGGAGTGAGGAGGGTGATGGTGATGGTGGAGGTGGAGGAGGTGGTGGTGGTGGTGGTTGTGATGGTGATGGTGATGGTGGAGGCGGTGGTGATGGTGGTGGTGATGGTGGTGATGGTGGTGATGGTGGTGGTGGTGGTGGAGGAGGTGGTGGTGGTGGTGGTTGTGATGGTGATGGTGATGGTGATGGTGGAGGCGGTGGTGATTGTGGTGGTGATGGTGGTGGTGATGGTGATGGTGATGGTGATGGTGATGGTGGTGGTGATGGTGGTGGTGGTGGTGGTGGTGGTGGTGGTGGTGATGGTGATGGTGGTGGTGATGGTGGTGATGGTGGTGGTGGTGGTGGTGATGGTGGTGGTGGTGGAGGCGGTGGTGATGGTGGTGGTGATGGTGGTGATGGTGGTGGTGGTGGTGGTGGTGATGGTGGTGGTGGTGGTGATGGTGATGGTGGTGTTGATGGTGGTGATGGTGGTGGTGGTGGTGGTGGTGGTGGTGATGGTGGTGGTGGTGGTGGTGGTGGAGGTGGTGGTGATGGTGGTGGTGGTGGAGGCGGTGGTGATGGTGATGGTGGTGATGGTGGTGGTGGTGGAGGCGGTGGTGATGGTGGTGGTGGTGGTGATGGTGGTGATGGTGGTGGTGGTGGAGGCGGTGGTGATGGTGGTGGTGGTGGTGGTGGTGGTGGTGGTGGTGATGGTGGTGGTGATGGTGATGGTGATTGTGGTGGTGATGGTGGTGATGGTGGTGGTGGTGGTGGTGATGGTGGTGGTGGTGATGGTGATGGTGATGGTGGTGGTGGTGGTGGTGGTGGTGGTGGTGATGGTGGTGGTGATGGTGATGGTGGTGGTGGTGATGGTGGTGGTGATGGTGGTGGTGATGGTGGTGGTGATGGTGATGGTGGTGGTGGTGATGGTGGTGGTGGTGATTGTGGTGTTGATGGTGGTGGTGATGGTGATGGTGGTGGTGGTGGTGGTGGTGGTGGTGATGGTGGTGGTGGTGGTGGTGGTGGTTGTGGTGGTGGTGATGGTGGTGGTGATGGTGGTGGTGATGGTGGTGGTGGTGGTGATGGTGGTGGTGGTGGTGGTGGTGGTGATGGTGATGGTAGTGGTGGTGGTGATGGTGATGGTAGTGGTGGTGGTGATGGTGGTGGTGATGGTGGTAGTGGTGGTGGTGGTGGTGGTGGTGGTGGTGGTGATGGTGGTGGTGATGGTGGTGGTGGTGGTGGTGGAGGTGGTGATGGTGATGGTGGTGGAGGCGGTGGTGGCAGCAAACGGACAGGGGAAGCTCTGGGCCTCCATTCTGAGGGTTGGGGAGTGTTGGGAGGCCCCAGGGGAGGTCTTAGCAGGACAGTCAGCAGCTCCAGGCGTGTCCTCTCAGGGTCTCGGTCTCCGCTGATGGGTTGGTCAGAGCCAGGACAGGACAGTGGGCGGGAGGGGGAGGCGGAGGGGGAAAGGTGCCGGCCGGCCCAGTGGCCACAGGAGCCACAGGAGCCACAGGAGCCACAGGAGCCCAGCAGCTCAGACCCAGCTGTTTCCCGCATCCCTGATGCTGACCAGCCTCATCAGACTGTGTCCTGGGCCTGCACGCACCCTTCCCCTCCGGCCCCTCCGCTTCCCCTCGGCTGCTGGATCGGCCCTCACACCACCCTGGCCTGATGTCTCAGGGACCTCCAGGGGACAGTGGCCACACTGGCTAACTCAGGCTCCCGGCCCAGCCGCCCCACCCCCAGGCCTAGAACTGTGGGTGCTCACTCCCCCCTCCCCGCTCCCCCTGCACTTCCCACCTGCCGCCCAGATGTTAAATACTTTCCACCCCCTTCCTGAACCACCTTCCCTCCATGAAGGGCCCAGACAACTCCCGGCTGGGGCTCCGGGCCTGCCTGCTCCTGTGCTGGGCCCTTTCAGAGCTGTGCCCAGCCACCAGCCCCTCCATGGGGGGCAAGGCAGGGGCCACAGGGGCAGGGGCAGGGGACAGAGGGGTAGAGTCACAGGGGTCACGGGGTCACAGGGTCAGGGTCACAGGGGTCACAGGGGAAGGGGCAGGGGCAGGGGCAGGGTCACAGGGGCAGGGAGGCAGGGGCAGGGTCACAGGGTCACAGGGGCAGGGTCACAGGGGCAGTGTCACAGAGGCAGGGGCAGGGTCACAGGGACAGGGAGGCAGGGGCAGGGTCGCAGGGGCAGTGTCACAGAGGCAGGGGCAGGGTCACAGGGGCAGGGTCACAGGGGCAGGGGCAGGGTCACAGGGGCAGGGTCACAGGGGCAGGGTCACAGGGGCAGTGTCACAGGGGCAGGGGCAGGGTCACAGGGGCAGGGTCACAGGGGCAGGGAGGCAGGGGCAGGGTCACAGGGGCAGGGAGGCAGGGGCAGGGGCAGGGTCACAGGGGCAGGGAGGCAGGGGCAGGGGCAGGGTCACAGGGGCAGGGAGGCAGGGGCAGGGGCAGGGTCACAGGGGCAGGGTCACAGGGGCAGGGAGGCAGGGGCAGGGGCAGGGTCACAGGGGCAGGGAGGCAGGGGCAGGGTCGCGGGCAGAATCAAGGCGGGAGGAGGAGGTGCAGGGCCCGCAGGGGTGTGGGCAGCACTGGAGCAGGAGGCGCCGGGCGGTACCATCTCCCTCCAGGAGGCGGAGGCGAGGGGCGCAGCCTGGGGAGCAGGGCTGTCAGCGGTTGAGCCCCCCCACATCAGACCCCCTCTGTGGGCCGAGGCAGGAAAGTGGGGGCATCCCACCTGCACCCGGACGCTGAGCCTGGGAAGTCCCGACTCCTGGCCACGTGCCCGCGGACAGCACGGTGCCCGGAGCCTCACGGCAGCGGGGCAGGTGCCAGGACAGACTGGGGCGCGGTGCCCTCCGCAGGCTCCCCTCCCCTCCCCTCCCCTCCCCCTCCCCTTTCCAGTCCCACACCCTTCCTCCCGCCCACCGGCTCCAGGAAACCGAAACTACATCCCTGGCTCCTCCCCGCCCCCCTCCCCGCCCGCGCCCCAGGGAGGGGCTGCGGGGAAGCCGGAGCCGCACCACATGCCCCCGGAGGTCAGGGCCGCCTCCACCCAGCCCCGGAGGGACTTTGTCCTCCGCTGAGGGAGGGGCTGCCCAGCCTCCAGGGGAGCCTTGGGGGGGGTCCACCCCGCCTCAGCGCAGGGGGAGCCGTGGGAGGGGGTCCACCCCGCCTTGGCGCAGGGGGAGCCGTGGGAGGGGGTCCACCCCGCCTCAGCGCAGGGGGAGCCGTGGGAGGGGGTCCATCCCGTCTCAGCGCAGGGGGAGCCTTGGGGGGGGTCCACCCCGCCTCAGCGCAGGGGGAGCCGTGGGGGGGGTCCACCCGCCTCAGCGCAGGGGGAGCCGTGGGAGGGGGTCCACCCCGCCTTGGCGCAGGGGGAGCCGTGGGAGGGGGTCCATCCCGTCTCAGCGCAGGGGGAGCCGTGGCCCCGGCCCTTCAGCAAAGTCGCCTGTGGGCCCAGCAAGAACAGGAACTCACCAGTGTTCCCAGGGACACGCTGGTTCCTCGCCCCTTTAATTTTTAAAAAAAATATAGTTATTGATCTGCTGCCTCCCGCATGCCCCACACTGGGAACCAGCCAGCAACCTGGGCACAGGCGGTCCATTTGCACCACCCGCCGAGTCTCAACCAGGCGCTCCTGCCCGTCTTCCCGCTGGGTCACCCGACTTCCCGGGGCAGAACCTCCTCCCGCCAGCCAGCCCGCGGGGCTGTTCCTCCCCCGGCCGGTCACCTCTGGCCCTGGTGGCCAGGACTGTCCCTCCGAATTGAATGAACCCAGCGGGGCCTGGTTTCTGGGTTCTCACCCACCGGCCAAAGCCCCTCAGCTGTGAACACGCCCCCCACAGCTGACCCCCAGACTCTGCCCGGGCCCTGGACCCCTGGTCCTGCAGCCCAGAGGCAGGCGCACAGCACCCCTGCCCTGCGGCCAGGCCGACGGCTTCCTTCACAGGCCCTTGGCTGCACACTCCCTGAGCTGCCCGCCAACTGGGTGTGTGTCATCCTGGCCCCAAGTCCCAGGTCCCCTCACGTCCTCTCCTGTTCACCCCGTCCTCTCCTGTTCACCCCGTTCCTTCCAGAGGCAGCCTGACCCCTCCCTGCCACCCCCCCCCCCACCTCTCCTCTCTGAGAAGGAACTTCCCATGAGGCCTTGCTGGGCCTGGGCAGGAGAAAGTGGGAGACAGCAGCGAGCTGTGGGCTTGTCCCCCCGCCCCCCGCGGGCCTCAGGGAGGCTGTGTCACAGGGGAACCCAGGTCCCCCACATTTGGCCACGGCTGGGACGGGGCTCCCCGGCCGTCAGAACAGATCAGAGCAGAACAGGGTTCCCACGTCTGTTTATTTGAGGCACCAAAGCAGGAGGCTCCAGCCTGAGGGGGGCGGTGGGGCTGCAGCTGGCTGTGGGGTGGGAGCCGATTCCTGGGCCTGCGGCTGCCGGAGTGGGGCGTGGCCTCCGGGGAGCCCCAGAATGGGCTCTGCTTGGAGCCCCCGGCCCTGCCTGCCCCCCAAGCACAGCCCCCAAGGCCTCACAGACCCGTGTGCGTACAGCTGGGCGCCCACACCCCAGCACCCCCTTCCAGGCCACCGTCAGGGCAGACTGGCCTGATGGACAGAGCCTGGGCTTGGGCCTCACGCAGTGTGTCCCCCCAAGACCCAGGTATAGCTGCTGACCCACAGGCCCCAGGGGGCCTCTCTGAGGAGCTCACATCAGGGATCCTGGAGTGAGGGCAGGCAGTGCCCTGGGGGCAGGTGTAGGTGCGGGGAACAGGCCTGCAGCGGAGACGAAGGCTGGGAGGGGGTGGGGTCGGGGGTGTGAGGCGTGAGGGTCTGGGCAGGGTTGGGCTTTTCTTCCTGAGCGGTGGGGTCGGGGGTCAGGGGTCAGGGGCCGGGGGTCAGGGGCCAGGCCGCAGCAGGACCAGCAGGCTGAGCAGGAGCCCGAGGCCCAGCAGGGAGGAGCTGGCCCGCAGCCCGCCGGCCGCGCTGATGTTGCACAGGAAGCTCTGGCAGCAGTGGGTGCCCACGGACGCCACGCCGATGTTGATGCCGGGGGGCGCGGGGCAGATGGGGGAGCAGCCCTTGTTCAGACTGTAGCCGAGGTCCACCACGTTCCCTGCGCGGGGAAAGGAGGGTGAGCGGAGGCCGCAGGACCGGCGGGGGGGTGGGGGGGGCAGCACGCACCGATGCCCGCGGCCGCGGAGACGGTCACGCAGTATCTGTCCGTGTCCTCGCAGACGGTGGGCTTCAGGCAGTAGAAGTTGCTTTTCTGATTCGTGCACGAGAAGCACACCAGGGAGTGGGCTGCGGAGGAAGAAAGGCCGCAGGCTGCAGGCGGCACCCTGGCCCGGGGCAGGGGGCAGGAGGGGCAGGGAGGGCCTCCGGGAGCAGGTCACAGTGCACAGGCCTGCCCCGGCTCACCTTGCTCCACACCCAGGAGGGCGGCCAGCAGCACGGGCAGGAAGACCTTCATCTTGAGGGACAGCTCAGGTCGGGCCTCACATGCAAAGAGAGCCGCTCTGCCTTATCCTTAAAAAATACATGTTTTTATTGATGTCAGAGAGGAAGGGAGAGGGAGAGAGAGACGTCGATGATGAGAGAGAATCATGGATCGGCTGCCTCCTGCACGCCCCTCTGGGGATCGAACCTGCCACCTCCGGAGGTGCCCTGACTGGGAATCGAACCCGAACCGTGACCTCCTGGTTCATAGGTCAACGCTCAACCATTGAGCCATGCTGGCCGGGCGCCACTCTGCTTTAGAGACACAGCTTGTCGGACAGAGCGTGGGACCCTGGCTCCCACCAGGAGCCTGGTGACCCCCCTTGTACAGGGTGGGGTGGGGGACTGCTGCTTCCAGCAATAGAAGGAGAACATGGGGTCTTTCTGCTCCCCTCTCCCCTCCCCTCCCTTCCCTTCCCCTCCCCTCCCCTCCCCTCCCTGCAGCCTCCAGCTCGGGCTGCTGGGAGTAGGGCATCGCCTTCAGAGAAGCACACAGCCAGGAGGTCAGAGGGCTGGCCCTGGTCCTGGGGGGCGGGGGGAGGGGCGGCAGCTCGAGCTGCACATGGGGACCCAGGGGCTGGGTGGGAGGCACAGCCAGCTGAGCACCTGCCCGGGGGCTGCCTGGCGCTCGACCTCAGACGTTCCGGGAGGTATTGATGATGAAGACCGACACCCGGTAAGTACCTGCTTCTCCCCAATTTTGTGGCTGGAAACAGGCCAGGGAGAGCCAGTGGGTGCTCTGGGCGGGCAGGGGCACAGGAAGCTTCCACGGTGGGTGTGAGCCCGAGGCCGCAGAGCCCGTGGCCGTGGCCGTGGGCGGGCAAAGCATGCGCGTGTGCCTGGCGGCGGCTCTGGGCCTGTTCGGCAGGAGGCGCCGTGGGGGAGGGTCTGGGGCGCCTGCGGGGCCAGCTGTGGGCGGGGGAGTTCCAGGCTCCCCGGGAGGGACGGGCTGGTGGAGACCCCGAGAATGGGTCCCAGGCCTCGCCTGCCTGCCCTGGGCCTGGGCCCGCATCTGGGCCTGGGGGTGCCCTTGCCCTGGGCCGTCCCTGGGCCCCGGTGCTCCGGGAGGAAGCCTGTCCCTTCCTCTTCCCTGAAGTGCGGTTTGGGCGTGGGGAGCCGGCGCTGTCCTCGCAGGAGCTCGGGTAACACGCCCACCAGCGGCCCACCGCGTCCCGGCCAGGCCCCCGGCCAGACCCCCAGCCCCCCGCCAGGTCCCCGGCCAGGCCCCCAGCCAGAACCCCGGCCAGACCCCCAGCCAGAACCCCGGCCAGACCCCCCAGCCAGGTCCCCGGCCAGGCCCCCAGCCAGAACCCCCGGCCAGGCCCCCAGCCCCCCGCCAGGTCCCCGGCCAGGCCCCCAACCAGACCCCCCCAGCCAGAACCCCGGCCAGGCCCCCGGCCAGACCCCCAGCCCCCCGCCAGGCCCCCAGCCAGGCCCCCCGGCCAGGCCCCCAGCCAGGCGGGTCTGGGCGCCCGGAGCGGACGAGCATTTGCAGGGTCAGGCCAGGCAGCCGTGCGCTTCCGGCGGTGCCATCCAGGACCCGGGCTCCCCCGCCTCCCCCGCCCCGCCCGCGGCCCCCCCACCTCCCCCGGCTCCCCCGCCCGGCCCAGGGCTGGTTTCTGGGAGAGCGGGGCTCCCAGGACTCGGCCAGCGGGAGCTGCGCGGGTCGCGGGGGTGGGAAGGGACCAGGTGGCCCAGCGCCGGGCCGGGCTCCAGGCGCCGCATCTGCCGGCGTCATCGATGCCGGCCCCACAGGGCGCCCCGCCGCCGGCCCGGGCGGCCCGGTCCCGGGTGGTCCAGGCGGAGGCGGTCAGTTCTGCCGCCGCCCGAGCCCGGCCGCTTCTCGCTCCGGACGGCGGCCTCCCCGAACCCACGCGAGCGGCCGCGGGAGCCCAGCGCCGGGCGAGCCGAGCCTGCGCAGCCCCGGCCGCCGGCAGGGAGGGCGCCCGGTCTCCGCGCGCCCAGACCTTCGGGAGCGGCGGCCGGGGGCTGCTCAGCCCGGGGCCCGGCCCACCCGCTCCGACGCCCGGAGCTCCCCCGCGGCGCCTGGGCCCCGGTCCCGGTCCCGGTCCCGGTCCGGCCCGCGACTCACCGCGCTGCGCGCTGCTCCTCCGCCAGCCCGACTGCCCGGCCGCGCTCGCTCGCGGGCGGGACTCGCAGGCGGATGGCGGGGCGGGGCCGGGACGGGCGGGGCCGGGCTTTCCCGCGCGGGGGGCGGAGTCGGGGGCCGAGGGGACCCTGATCCCGGCCCCGCTGGCTGGCCCCCTGGTCCCCGGCGAGCCCGAGGCTGTGGGGAGGGGCCCCGTGCGCGCGGGCGGAAGGCCCACAGGTGGGCGGACGCGCGAGGGGCTGAGCGTGGGGAGGGCGTGCGTCCCCGGAGGCCTCCGGGGTCACCGTGGGACTCCCTCCCGCGGAGCGGGCGGAGGGGGAGGGGAGGGGGGCAGGAGAGGGGGGCGGGGCGGCCTTCCCCTGGCTGGCCCTCCCGTGGGTGCGTCAGGGAGGGTGGGGTGATGGGACCAGAGCGCGAGGTTGGAGGAAGGGCTGCTGGCCGCGACCCCCGCGGGAGAGCAGGCCACACCGGGTCCATCCTCGCAGGCTCGGGCTCGGACCCTCCTCCCCTGCGCGCCCAGACCCTCTGCCAGGTGGACTTCAGCCTTTTGTGAACCCCGGGCCCCGCTCTGCAGTGAGCGGTCACTCACAAAGCCAGCCGCCCGACCCTGGGCCAGGACCCGAGGCCCCTGTGAGAAGGAGCCGGCAACCTTGGCCCGGCATCGGCCTCCACGTGCCCCGTGCCCGCTCCTTCCCGCAGTCACAGCTCCTGGGCGGGCGGCCGGGCGGGCCTGCACCCCCTCATGGCCAGCAGCCGCTCCTGCTCTGGCCGGCGGGATGGGGGCCAGCGGGTCAGCAGGCGGGCAGCTGGGCCTTCAGCCCGCTGTTCCCCTGCCCCATGCGGCTCCCTCCTTCCTGAGGGCCTCCTGTGTGCCCTGGTCTCACACCTCACCTCACACTCACAGCTCATCCCGGCAGCAGCTCGCACCTGGCCTTTTGCTCAGCTTTTCTGGGTGTTGGCTGTGAGGCTGTGACAGGAACCGGGGCCCAGGAAAACGGCTTCTTCACTGACCGGTGTGGGGAGGGGGGTGGGGGGAGGGAGAGGGGGGCAGGGAGCAGTCCTGTGGGCAAGGCCTAGGGAGTACATTAGGTACCAGGTGAGTGAGTGCGGGAGTGTATGTGTGCTTGAGTGTGTGCCAACATTGATGAGAGTGTGTGCATGAATGTGAGTGCATGAGTGTGTGTGCATGAGTGTGTGTGCATGAATGTGAGTGCATGAGTGTGTGCATTAGGGTGAGTACATGAGTGTGTGTACATGAGTGTGTGTGCATGAATGTGAGTGCATGAGTGTGTGCATTAGGGTGAGTGCATGAGTGTGTGCATTAGGGTGAGTACATGAGTGTGTGTGCATTAATGTGAGTGCATGAGAGTGTGTGCATTAGGGTGAGTGCATGAGTGTGTGCATTAGGGTGAGTACATGAGTGTGTGTGCATTAATGTGAGTGCATGAGAGTGTGTGCATTAGGGTGAGTGCATGAGTGTGTGTGCATTAGGGTGAGTACATGAGTGTGAGTGCATGAGTGTGTGTGCATGAGTGTGAGTGCATGAGTGTGTGTGCATGAGTGTGTGTATGCATGAGTGTGAGTGCATGAGTGTGTGTGCATGAGTGTGTGTATGCATGAGTGTGAGTGCATGAGTGTGTGTGCATGAGTGTGTGTATACATGAGTGTGAGTGCATGAGTGTGTGTGTGCGTGGAGTGTGCCTGCAGAGTTCTGGGCTCTGGGGCAGCTCCTTGCCTGGCCTGCGACATCAGGTGCAGGAGCAGGGACAGGCCGGTGTGGAATGATTCGGGCTTTTTCCTTGGGGGCTGAAGTCCAGGTGTGTGTGTGTCATGGGCTGTCCCCGCCCAGGTGTGTTGACACTGGTGGTTCCAGAACACTGGGGTGAGGGCCCACTGTCCCCGGGACACGGGCGTGCAGCAGGCCTCTGCCCTTCAGGGGGCAGGACTGGAGCCTGGCAGGGCTACCGTGTGTCCCAGACAGCGGCCTCCCGCATGCATCCTGAGCTTCGAGCTTGTCCTGAGGGGGTGATATCCCTCTGACCCTCCAGAGGGGGGCGCTCTGGGCCCCTGCCTGCCTGTCTGGGCAGGAGCAGCCCTGCACCCCGTGTTTGTCTGGGCCCCTGGCTTGGTGCCTCCCCCAGCACATCAGCCCTGAGGCGGACGTGGCTGTGTCCAGCACGCAGAGCCTCGGCCATGGCAGGCGCCCAGCCAGTGCTGTGGGTGAAGGCCCAGGGGGCGTGGCCTCCAGAGGCAGCCCCGCGGCTCGCACACCAAACTGCGTCAGGAGGGCCCTCAGGGTCTGGACCACCAGCTCACAGGTGTCCCAGCGTCGTGCTGGGGATCCCACAGGAGACTCAGGCACCCTTTGGAAATGTGTCCTGCCCGGCCGGCCCGAGGCTCAGTGGTTGAGCGTTGACCTATGAACCGGGAGGTCACAGTTCAATTCCAGGTCAGGGCCCGGGCCGGGTTGCGGGCTCCATCCCCAGCGAGGGGGGAGCAGGAGGCAGCCGATCCATGATTCTCTCTCATCACGGATGTTTCTCTCTCTCCCTCTCCCTTCCTCTCTGACATCAATAAAATTACATATATATATATAAAATATGGAACGCTTCACGAATTTGCGTGTCATCCTTGCGCAGGGGCCATGCTAATCTTCTCTGTATCGTTCCAATTTTAGTATCTGTGCTGCCAAAGCGAGCACTAAAAAAATATATTTTTTTAAAAAAGAGAGAAAATGTGTCCGACTGCCCACGGCCGAGCCCCTGGTTGTGTGACGAGAGGTCACCAGTGGCCTGTGGAGTCCCGCGGAGGTCATGGGGCAGGGGCCGGCATGCAGTGCAGCTGGCACGTCTGCGAGGGTGGCCGTGTGATCACTCAGCCGCTGCTCTCGGGGCCTCCAGCTGGTCCCGCTGTGACCCTGTGGCCCCCCTTTCCACACAGACCTTAACCTCTGGCCTGTGCTCCGGCAGCAGCATAAACCCCGGAGTCCCCAGCGCCCAGCACCTGCCCTGCGTCTCAGGTCCGGCCGCCCACCTGCTGGGGTGGCTCCGCTGTCGCCGGGCCTCAGGCCGGGAGGCAGGTCTGAACTCGCCAGGTGTGTGCTCTCCGGCCGCCTGGGCCTGGCTCGGGCCCTCAGGAATGTCAGCAGGCCATTTGGTTGCTGGGTCTCTCCGCTGAAAACATGAGCCAGCAGCCACGGGGGTGTGGCCTGGGCAGGAGCCAGCCGGTGGTCCTGGCACAGCCCCGCATTCTGGGGCCGCCTTGAGGGGGGGAGTTTCGGGGTGAGGGGGGGTCCAGAGCTGAACTTCCCATCTCCCCGGGGCACGGAGCCACCAGCTCCCCGAGGGGAGGGGAACCTGGCAAGCAGTGCCCTGTCGGGCGTGGGCACCGGGCTCCATCCCTGGGGTGGACAGAGGGCTGCATCCGGGGCCCAGAACACCGCCTGGCCCGTTGGTGTGACTGATGTTGGTTGTCTGCCTTTGAGGTCTGGGTGCTCTCTGGTCAGCACCCTGTGGCTTCAGCCCTCTGTCACCTGGGCCGGTCCCCGCCTGAGGACGTGCCCTCCCAGTGACCTCTCAGGGCAGAAGGTAATCCCCCAGGACGTGCAGCGGGTGGCCGCGCCGCCATCCCCCCGGGCCCCAGGGTTCTAACCAGGGGGCAGCCACCCTCTCAGGTGCTCTGTGCTCCGTGCCCTCCCCTCCTGCCATGGAAGCCCCTGGCACTTCCCCACTGTGAACACTGCCTGGCAGGTACGAGGTCTCAGGAAGTAACTGGATGGGCACATTACACGGAAATACAGCTCGAGAGATGGTGTTGTGGGGACAAGAAGCCACAGACTGAGAATTCATCATTATTTTTAAAATATATTTTTACTGATTTCAGAGAGGAAGGGAGAGAGAGACAGAAACATCAATGATGAGAGAGAATCATGGATCGGCTGCCTCCTGCACGCCCCACACTGGGGATGGAGCCCGCAACCCGGGCCTGTGCCCTGGACTGGAATCGAACTGGGGACCCTTCAGTCCGCAGGATTACGCTCTATCCACTGAGCGACACTGCCCAGGGACCAAAGTCCTCCATTGTTGCGTCTCAGCCATGCAGTGGCCCTTCAGGTCCCACTCCCCCCAAGTTCTCAGCCCTCCTGGGGGTCCCGCGGGCCCCTGGGGCTCCCGCCACTCCCTGGGGAGGCCCAGGAGGCCTGGCCGAGCGCCCCTCCGCGCCAGCCCAGAGCGGCCGTGTCCCTGTCCCTGGTGCTGGTCCTCGTCCCGCGGCCCTCGCGCGCCCTCTCGTGGCCGAGGCGCGCGCCGCACAGTGTGAAGCGGCTCCGCGAGCGGGTGCCGGGGGCGGGACCCGGGTTCCAGTTCCATTCCGCCCACAGAGGCCGCCGTGGGCAGCGTGGTTGGGGCACTACCTTCCGCTCCTGGGGGCCGGGTCCTGGCTGAGCTTGGAGCCCCTCTTTGGAAGGTGCTCCCTTTGGGCCCACGTGGGGAGACCAGGCCCTCGCCAGCCAGCCCGCCCTCTCCTGCCCACCCGCCGTCCTTAGACGCGCTGGGCACCCCGCCCCGGAAGGGGAGGCCGCGGGTGGGGGGCTCTGTGAGCTGGGTGTGGCCCCTCGCTGAGTCCCCAGCCCCTCACCTCTCGCCTTAGGGCACAGGCGCACTTGGGGCTGCTGCCTGAGTGGGCGGAGCCGGGGGGAGGGGCCGGGGAGGGGCCGGGGAGGGAGAGGGGAGGCAGGGGGCGGGCGGGGAAGAGGGGGAGGTGCAGTTCTGGGGAAACAGAAACTAGAGAGCCGCCGGTCTCACACAGGATGCCCAGTCCTGCGGCTCCGCTGGCAGCGCCCTCCCTAAACACGCGGCACACACGTGCTGCCCACGGCACACAGCACGCATGCACACGCCCCACGCATGCACACCCCACGCATGCACACCCCACACATGCACACCCCACACATGCACACCCCACGCATGCACACCCCACATTGCATACAGCCTCATCCATGCACTGTGCTCCCTGCCTCTCTGTGTGCATCTCTGCCAGGTGTGACCAGGTGTGACCAGGTGTGACCAGCCCTGGCGGTGGAGAGGTGCAGCCACCGCCCACTCCACAGAAAAGCCAGCTGCGCAGCAGGTCCAGCAGGACAGACACCAAATCTGGGGCTGAGAGGAAGGCCCGCTTGGACTGGTCGGCCAGCTTCCTGGAGGCCATGGCTGGGCAGGCCTGTGCCCACGGGCCCCTCAGATGTGGGGGGCTGCAGAGGGTACTCAAGACCTCGCTCCGGCAGCACCTGGAGGCCCCGGGCGCTGGTAGTTCACAAACACACAGGTGACCCAAGTGGGTGCCAAGGGTCAAGACTCAAGATGGGAGCGGTGATGGGTGATCAGGTGAACGCCCTGGACGGGAGCCCTGGGCGGTGGGCGGGGCCGTCCCAGGTGAGGTGCCAGCTCCTGGCGGGCTCTGGACCCCAGGCGAGGCTGCAGCGGACAGTGGGTGCTGTGAACACGCTGGTGCCCCGCCGGTTCTGTAAGGAGTTAGCGCCTGAGGAAGCTGGGGAACCGGGCTATTTCTGAAACTTCTTTGTAAGTGTGAACTGATTGCAAAAAAGGAAAGTGAAGAATGTTTGCAAAGCAGTGTGAAATGGGTGCGAGGCGCCCTGGCACCGGGAGAGGCCAGCAGGGCGGGCACCCCTCCCCCCCACACCTCCCCCCGAGCCCCACTGCACAGGGTGGGGGCGGTGTCACGGCTCTCCCATGGGGCTGCGCAGACGCAGGAGGAGGGGCTGGAGCTTCCAGATTTCCTGGCTCCAGAGCTCCCGCCCTGCGCTTCCTCACAGCGCCAGGCATGGGGAGGAGTGGCCCCTTGTTTGGGTTTGGGGCTCAGGTGGTGAGAGGACCCCTGGGAGGGGCCCCTGGTCTGCTCTGCTCCCCGGCTCCCCCCAGCTCCCCGAGAAGAAAACGGAGTCGGGGCGGGGGTCATGTCCCAGCGGCCCCTCGGGGGGCGAGGGCAGCACCTGGCCCCGCGCTCGGCTGGCCGGTAATGTGGGTTCTTGACTCCACGCAGGAAAGTGTTCACGACGTGGGGCCGGTGGTTTTGATCCGAGGTTTATTGAAGCTGGGGCACTGGAGGAAGGGAGGGCTCAGGGGAGAGCCCAGGCGGGGTGCTCGACTCCCTGGAACGGACAGGAGGGAGGGAGCCCCGCTGGCTGCCTGCCCGACTGCCGGGAAGGTTACCAGAGGGAAGGGCGGAGGCCGAGGCAGGGCTGCCCGGCTCACTGCACAGTCAGCGAGGCGAGACAGGTGAGCCCGGACAGCTGCCCCCGCCCACTGCTCTCCTGGTCCTGGGTCTTGTGGGGACCCTTAGAGCTTCGGGGAAGGAGAGTGGAGATACAGGAGCCAGGGAGACGGGTGGGCCTGCTCTAGAGAGAGAGGAGGGAGCGCCTGCTAGCTCTCCTGCAGCGGGAACCCCAGGGGTGGTCTCGGGGAGGCTCTCGCTAGAATATTCACCAGCTTTCCAGTGTCACCTGGCCCTAACCCTGTGGGACTGGCTGCCAGGGCCTGCCAGCAAGGTGACCCCAGCCGGCTCCCAGCTGTTCCAAACCTCTCCCACCCACGAGGCCAGGGGGCCCCAATCCGGAGGGTCAGTGCGAAGGGGCAGCCGGCACTGCAGATGGAGGACTTTATTAAAGGGAGCACATGGGCCCTGGCTGGTGTGGCTCAGTGGATAGAGTGTTGGCCTATGGACTGAAGGGTCCCGGGTTCGAATCCAGTCAAGGGCACATGCCCGGGTTGTGGGCTCGATCCCCAGTGGGGGGCGTGCAGGAGGCAACTGATCAATGATTCCCTCTCATCATTGATGTTTCTCTCTCTCCCTCTTCCTCCCTCTCTGACATCAATAAAAATATATATTTTTTTAAAAGGGAGCACGTGGCTGCACGTGGCTGACCTGCCCCACCCCCTTCCTCCAGAGGCTTCTCTGTAGTCGCCCTGATGCCAGCCTGTGGGGGTGGCCATCCTGCCTGCCTTCAGGGGTATCACTGGCCCAGATGTCCAACTGGGCCCCTCGGTGGCCATTCTAGTAGCCGCTGCCGTCTATCCAGCCCCGTGGCTGGGAGGCTCAGCCAGTTGCCCAGGATGGCAGTGCCAGGAGGGCCCGTGGCTGGGAACAGGCAGATGGGCAAATAGCAGCTCGGCTGGATGCTCAGCTTTAGGCCGAGCATGGCGGACAAGGAGCGCGGCCCGAGCAGGACAGGGGACCCTGCTGTCAGTTCTCACAGGGGAAGAGCAGGACTGGACGGGAGGCAGGGGACAGGGTCAGAGGCCCCTTGGTGGACACATGAGCGGGAGCCAATCCTGGGGTGACCGGTGGGGCCAAGGCCCTCGGATGGTGTTCCTCGTAGGAGAAGGCGCTGGGGGGACTGGGCACAGAGCCCTGACCTGCAGCCAAGACGCATCCCCGGCTCTGCCTGGCCTCAGAGGGCCTGGCTGTTCCGTCTGTGGAGGTGCTGGCTGGGCAGTGGGTGAGGCAGGAAGCAGGGCCGGGGCGGGCACAGGGGCGCTGGCGGTGCGGCGCGTGGGCGGTGAGGGCGCTAGCTGAGGGCCCGGAAGGTCAGGAGCGGGATGACCGACGGCATCAGCACGAACCGGTAGACCATCCTCACGTCCGCCTGCGTCAGCGTGTCCACCTGGAAGTGTTTCAGCACCTGGAACAGAGGTGCGGCTCCGCCTGAGGACGGCCTGTCCCCCTGCCCAGGTCCTGGTGCAGCCTCTGCCTTCCAGGCCGCCCTCAAGCCCCGCCCACCCCGCCCCGCCCACCCGCCCCGCCCACAAAGCCCCGCCTCGCCCCCAGCCCCGCCCATCCAGTCCCGCCCACAAAAGCCCCACCCCGGCCCCCGGCCCCGCCCAGGCCGCTCACGTGGTGCAGCAGCAGCAGCATCTCCATCTCGGCCAGGCGCCGCCCCAGGCACTGTCGGGGGCCGAAGCCGAAGGCCAGGTGGGGCAGCCGGGCGCCGGAGCCCCTGTCCAGCCAGCGCTGGGGCTGGTAGAGCTCGGGCCTCGCGAACACGGCGGGGTTGCGTCCCATGTAGTAGAGCTGCACCGTGATCGGCGTCTGCAGGCGGCGGGAGGGCGGGCTCAGCAGGGGCGGAGGTCCCCTGCTGGGTCTGCGGGAAGCACCGGGCCTCACTCACCCCGGCCGGGATGTGGTAGTTCTGCAGGACCAAGTCCGAGTTCACCTGTCGGTCCACAGAGATGCCCACGGGGTACAGCCTGTGGACGGGGCAGCAGCAGGGTCTTCAGTGGGGCACCGCCGCCCAGGGCAGGCTCCTGCCCTCACAGGTCCCTTTGGGACTGGGACCTGCGACCATGCACCACCTGAGCTCAGCCCCAGCGACCCGCAGTGAGGCCCGGGGGACAAGGAACCCCTCTCCTTAGGGGGAGGGGGAGGCGGGCAGGGTGCATCCTTGGGCAAAGCTCCCACAGCCCCAGGACCTGTGCTTGAGCCCAGGCAGTGGTCCAGGTGGCGGGGGGCCCATGAGCGCACCCACCTCAGGGTCTCCTTGAGCGCCGCCCGCAGCAGGGGCAGCTCGGCCACGGCCCTCTGGGGGTTCTCAGAGATGGCGGCCTCGGCCTGCAGGCTCTCCTGGCGCAGGGCCTGCTGCACCTCGGGGTTGCGTGCCAGCTCGAAGAGAGTCATCAGCAAGGGGTAGGCCGTCTGCGGGAGCGGGGAGCGGGCTCAGACCTCCCCCGGGCCGTGCGCCTCAGCCCCAGGCCCCGCCCTGGGCAGCTGTCTCAGACCCAGGGCTGTGCCTGCTGAGCGCAGGATGGAGCCCAGGGAGCTAAGACTGCAGGACCCTAAACCCACCTCCTCTCCTTTCCCGGAGCCCCAGCCGCAGGGAGACCCGGCCCTGCCACCTCCAGCCGGTTCCCACCCTCCTCTGGCTCCAGCAGGGGCTCCCCCTTGCCCCTGGAGCCCCAGGTCCATCTGCCCCCTGGGCAGCTGCAGCCAACTCCCCTGCCCCCCGGGCCATTCCCATGTGCAGGGAGAGTCACCCCCAGCCCAGCCTGAGATCTGGGGGACGGATGCTCTCCTAAATCTCATCCCCATGGCAGCGCGCCCTGCATCTCCGGACACAGGGCAGTGACCTGCCTGCTGCCCCTTGTCCACGCTTTGCCCTGTGGTCAGTGGAGGCCGTTCTCCGTTACTGGGGGGACCCCCGCTCCAAGCAGCCTGCAGGGCAATGAGGCCTGGCACTGAGGCCCTGCCTTGCAGGAGTCCTGACCTCTCTGCCCTTATCTGCCCCCCACTCGGCCTCACTGCCTCCCCTGGCTGCCTGCCGCCACCGCCGCCCTGGACTGCTGCCCTCCGCGCCCCGCAGGCCTGGCTACCTCCTGTGCGGTTGTTCCACATTCAGCGCAAGTCCTCACCCCCAGGAGGCCGGCCTAGAGCCGCCCCAGGCACATTCTCCCCCCTCCCTCGCTCGCCACATGAGACCATCTTGGCTTCTGGTCGGGAGGGTCTCGCATCTCGGGTGCCAGGCCCAGAGCAGCCTGGGAGGCTGGGGGGAGGTTGGGTCTGGAGGCAGGAGGCGTTGGCTGCGTGCCACGCTCTGGGCCCGCCCTGCCTGCCACGCGAGGTTGCCATCTGCTCTCTCCGCCACAAGCGGGAGCCTGTGCTGCCCTTCCTGCCACCAGCTGTCGCCTCCCCGGGGTCTTTGAGGAGAGCCAATGCCATCTGTCCCCGGCAGGGCCCCTGTGCGGCCGCGTGTGGGCTGTGCCCCTCCCCTTGGACCCCGATGGTCTGCCGGCGGCCGGTCCCTCTGCGGGCTGCCCGGTGCCTGGGTCCCCACCAGGGACGCAGACCCGCCCGCGAGGACGCTCCGTGTGCCTCCCTCCGGGCTCCTCACTCCCAGTGCAGCCTGGGAGGGCGGCAGCCCCTCGGCCCCAGGGCGCTTCGGGGAGCCCCGGGGCCCCATGTGCTGCGGGCGGGCGGGGCCGGCCTGACCGTGTCCACGCTGCCGGCCGTGAGGTCGATGGAGCTGGCCTTGATGGCGTCCAGCGTCATGTCCGCGTGCAGGAGCAGCTCCGCCACCACGCCGCTGTAGCGCTGAGGGCGGCCGAGCGCCAGCTCCTGGTAGATCTTCTGGATGGAGTTATTGGCTGTGGGCACAGAAGAGCCCTCCTGTCATCAGCCGTCAGCCGTCAGCCCCGGCTCTCGGCCACGGCCCGGGGCCCTCTGTGGGCCTTGGTTCCCTGCTCCCCACTGAGGACCCGGGCCCGCCATGCAGCCCACCTGGCTCCCCCCACTCCCCCTCCACCCTGCCCCTGCTCACCTTCCCGCCCCCTCCGCCCATCCTGCCCACCCCGCCCCGCCTGCTCACCACCCTCACCCCCTCTCACCCCCCTTCAACCCCCTCACCTCCCCTGCCCACTCCTCACCTCCCCCCACCCGCTGCTCACCTCCCCGCACCCGCTGCTCACCTCCCCCCACCCGCTGCTCACCTCCCCGCACCCGCTGCTCACCTCCCCCCCCCCCCCCCCCCCCCCCCCCCGCTGCTCACCGTACTGGAAGATGCAGTCCCAGGCCTCAAAGTGCTCCTGCCACACCTTGGCGCTCGTCCAGCGGGACAGGCTCCGGGGCATGAACATGAGCCGCATGGTGGACTCCAGCATGGCCTGCAGCGCGTGGATGAAGTCCAGGCTGGCCCGGCTTGGGCTCTGGCTGAGGAGGCCCAGCCGCTCTCCAAAAAGGACCAAGTTGCTGGCTGTGGGAGGAGGGGCCGCTGAAGGCATGGCAGCCCAGGGCCTCACCGCGGCCTCCTGCCCGCCCTACCTGCCCCGGCCCCCGGCCCCCTGCCCCCTGGCCCCTGGCCCCTGGCCCCTGCCCCCTGGCCCCTGACCTGTGGCCCCTGACCCGCGGCCCCGTGCCCCTGCCTCTGGCCCCTGACTGCTGGCTCCTGGCCCCTACCCCTGGCCTCTGACCTGTGGCCCCTGGCCCCTGCCCCCTGGCCCCTGGCCCCTGACCTGTGGCCCCTGACCCGCGGCCCCGTGCCCCTGCCTCTGGCCCCTGACTGCTGGCTCCTGGCCCCTACCCCTGGCCTCTGACCTGTGGCCTCTGCCCCGCGGCCCCCTGCCCCTGCCCCCTGGCCCAGGCCGGCTGGAGACCCACCTTCCAGGGTGTAGTAGAAGATGCTGGGCTGGATGTCCAGGGTCAGGCTCCCCCGTGCGTTCTGCTGCACCTTCGCCATCAGGGCCCCGCAGAAGTCCCTCGCCACCCTGTCCACCATGGGGATGAACTTCTGGACAGCCTGCGGCGACATCACGTCGGGGTTCAGCCGCAGGCGGTCCGAGCGCCAGGCCGGCCCGTTTCTGTGGAGCAAAGAGCGTGCTTCAGGGCCCCCGAGTCAGCAGCAGGCCCAGCTCTGCCCCATCTTCCTCATCTCCAAGGGGCACAGCGGGCAGGGCCGCTGCTGGTTTGTGGGGGTCCCAGTGGGTGATGCCGGGCGCGCGATCCCTCGGCGGGGCCGCGACCAGGCTTCTGGCTAAACGTGCTGCAGGGCTCACTGAGTTTGCTCTGGCCGACCGGCTGGCCTGGGGCCTGGCACTCCTGTCCCCATCCAGGCCCTCGGTGCTATGGAGGCCTCTCTTGGGGGCGGAGGCTGGCCCTCGGGTCCAGCAGTGCCCACCCTGCCCACCACACCCTGACGATGCGGGCCCTGGGCCAACCACGCCTGCTCCCCTCCGCAGGGCCTTTAGCTCTCTGGGGGCTGGGGATGCCAGGCGACAGGGGACATTCGCCATCTCAGCCACAGGCAGGTGCTCACACCTTCTTTCCTAAGGCCGCCGCCTACGGGTGTTGAGAACCTCCACACGCACACACACGCACATGGGATGCACACAACACACGCAGGCACGCACACGCGTGTATACTAACACTGAGAACATGCAGGAAGCACATGAACACAGGCACAACGCACACACGTGCAGATGCACGCCGGCAAGCACCCTGCATGCATGCACACACAATGAGCAAAAATGAGCACCCACACAAACCTGTGGTGGCCTCCATGGCACGCACACGCACACACATGAGCACACACGCTAGCACCCCAACATGGGCAACCATGCATCCACTCACATGCATAGGACACATCACACACACGGACAGGCACAGACACATCCACGCAGCAGACAGTCCCCACGCACGTGCTCGCACAGCCCCGCCTAGAGCTCGGCTTCTGAGTGGGTGGCGTCCCCTGTGCCCGCCCTTCCCCGCCAAAGGGAAGTTTGCCTCCCGCGGGGCCCAGCGGCGGCTGCAGCGGGTGGGCCTCAGGCTCCCGCACCTGCTGCCGCGCCCGGGCCAGCGAGTCCCTTCTCCAGGCTGCAGGAGCCCGAGGCCTGCGCACACCCGGGTCCCTAAGGGCAGCTGCTCCTCTCGCACCCCAGGCTGGGCTGTGCCCTGATCCCCGCCTGGCCCTGGGGTCGCGCTCCCCTCACCGATGGGCCGGGGTGGCTGTCCTGCCCCCTCCTCTCGGCCCTGGGCTGCCCGCCCGCCCGCCCTGCGCCGCCCTCACAGCAAGAACACGCCGTGCTTGTGCCCGCGCAGCTGCCGGTGGGCCAGCCAGGGCTCCAGGACCATCCTGCGGGGCTGGCAGCCCTCCGCCTGCTTCAGCTTCTCCACGTCCTCGGGCAGCGTCACGCACACCATGTGCCTCCCTCCCACGTCATACCTGGGACAGAGGCAAAGCCGTGGGGGCCGCGTCCCCGGGCCACGCGGAGACCTCCCCTCCCCCTCCCCCTTCCCGGGGCTCCGAGGGGCAGCCCCTCCCGCCGAGCCACGGGCCGCTTGCTCTCGCCCCCGGAGGAGCCTAGCCCACCTTCCCAGGGCGCAGAGCCCCAGGCGGCGGCGTGTCAGTGGCGGGCAGGGCGGCCGCACCTGAAAATGGGCCCCAGCTCCTGGAAGGCCCGCTGCATCTGCAGGTGCAGGTCCTCGGAGCCCTCCCTCCAGACGCGCAGCACCCGCAGCCACCTGCTGCCGGGGCACCGGGGCATGGCCTCGAAGGGCAGCGCCGCCCGGGGAGCCGCCGCCGCGCTGGTGGCCAGGGTGCGCGCCCAGCGCAGGGGCTGCTGGGGCCCTGCCATCCTCACGGCTGCCCTGGCCCGGAATGCCATGCCCGCTCCCTTGCCCCTCCACCCGACTCTCTTATCTCGCTCAGAGGCTTGACTGGCTGGCTGATGGCGTCATGGGAGAAAGTGTCCCTGGACCAGGCCAGGATGCCCAGGAAGGGGTCAGGGCTGGCAGGGTCAGGGCTGGTGGGGTCTCCCAGAGGAGATGGGGATGTGGGTGGGCGCCTTGCCCTAGGTTCCCCGCGGCCTGCTGCGGGCTGGTGGGTGTCGGGGGCAGGTGCGGGGGCAGGACTGGGGGCTGGATCAGGCTGGGCTAGACCAGGCCTCCCGCCCCCCCATGGTGAAGGGAGCAAGATGGATGGGGCCTTATCTTATCAGATGAGAGGGGCCTTGGCTATTTTTATCTCCTTTCAGGAAGGCGGGCTGTGGGTTCCTCCCCTTTACCTCGGATGTGGCTGACGCCTCCCAGGCCTCACGCGGCTGCAGGCAGTGGAGACAGATGCTGGCCAGGGTCCCTCCCAGGGGCGACCCTCCACCCCGGCAGTTAGGGAGTCCAGAGGCGGAAGTGGGGTGGCACTAGGCACCAGGGACCTGTCTGGCCGGCTGGCTGGTCTAGCTGAGTGAGCACCCAGGAGACGAGGGCCACTCCTGAGGCTGATAGGACACAGCGTGCCTTGGTCCTGCCCGCCCCTGGGCTGTGCCCTGTGCCTGGTGCCCACCCCTGCTTGCTCACCCTGAAGTGGGCTCTCAGGGGCAGGCCGCAGGGCGGATGGAGTGGTGGTGGGCTCCCCACTCTCCTGGGGCCATCCCAGCAGGCGCGCCACGGAGCTGACCTGGGCGGGGTACCATGTTGGGTCCATGCTGCCTTCTCAGTGCCCCGGGCAGCACTCCCACCAAGTGGGCCTCACAATCGCTGTTCCCATGTTCAGACCGGGGACTGAGGCCTAGGGCTCTGTGACCTCCCCAGGTGCCTGGCACATCGGGGTCCCCAGAGCTGAGCCCGCCGGCCTGACCCTGATTCGGGGCTCAGGCTCCAGAGGCCGGACAGAGGGCGGACAGAGGGCGGACAGAGGGCGTGTGTGTTTAGCAGGGAGCCCACGCTCCCAGTGCTGTTTCCTTACTTTTCCTAAATATATTTTTGCTGGAGGCCCAGTGCATGAAGTCTGTGCACGGGTAGGGTCCCTAGGTCTAGCCTGCGATCAGGGCCAATCTGCAGGGCGACAGGCGGGGTGATGGGGGGGCCCGCTGGCCCCTGCCTTGGCTGGCCTGGGGCCTGCGGGCTGGGGATAGCTCCTGCACTGAGTGTCTGCCCCCTGGTGGTCAGTGCGTGTCATAGTGACCGTTCGTTCCACCATTTGGTCCATTTGCATATTAGGCTTTTATTATTATAGATTGATTTCAGAGAGGAAGGGAGGGAGAGATAGAAACATCAATGATGAGGGAGAATCACTGATCAGCTGCCTCCTGCACGCCCACGACTGGGGATGGAGCCCACAACCCAGGCATGTGCCCTGACCAGGAATTGAACCGTGACCTCCTGGTTCATAGGTCGACACTCACCCACTGAGCCACGCGGGCCAGGCCCAGTGTGGTTTCCTACTTTCCCTGCTCCTGAGCCTGCCCTGAGGACTCTTCCACTGGGCGATGAGTCAGGCCCAGCCAAGGCCCTTCGGACACTGGAGACGGATGGTGTACCTCAGCGCCCAGTGGTGACGGCCGTCCTTGGGCAGGGACGCGGGACGTGCAGCCGGACCTTGGACAGCAGGTGCACCAGCCCAGGCCCCACCGGATGCCTCTCCTGCTGCCCGCCCTGCCTGCTGCCCTCCACCCACACCCTCTGGTCTCCTGCTGTTCTTGGGGCCTTGGGGGATGTAGACATGTGCCCCCCTTTGATGTCCCCGCACACTGAGCCCCAAGAAAGCTGGGGCCAGAGCCTGTGCCTCGCCCACAGGAGCTGTGGGGACAGCATGACAGGAGGCGCGAGTGGCAGAGCCCAAGCCCAGCCCTGAAATCAGGAGCCAGGTCCCAGCAGAGCATCCTGGCGACACCTCACACCGATGACCACAGGCACGGGCTCGGCGCGCCTGGCCCAGTCACCACTGTGCCCCCCACAATCCCAGACCCACCGGGCCTCATGGGCAGGAAATCCGGTGGCTCCCACCTCAGAGCTGTGGGTTCGAGTGTCAGCCAACACTATGGCGGCATCGCTGTGCATCATATGGGGGTATTGAATCCACACGTCGCACTGTTAGACTTACCCATGTTCTAGGACAGCTGTATCTCAATAGAGCTGGGAAGCACGTTTCTGACATGAGTAAAAAAAGAAAAGAAATTCTTTTTTTTAATATTGTTTAAAGTATTACATATGTCTCCTTTTCCCCCCATTGACCCGTCCCCTTATTTTTTTTAAAACATATTTTATTGATTTTTAGAGAGGGAGAGAGAGAGAGAGAAACATCAATGATAAGAGAGAATCACTGATTGGCTGCCTCCTGCACGGCCCACACTGGGGATCAAGCCCACACCCAGCCATGTGCCCTGACCGGGAATTGAATTGTGACCACATGGTTCATAGGTCGACGCTCAACCACTGAGCCACACCGGCCAGGCTAATGTGGTTTTAAGTAAAAAATAAAAATTTACTTCACTGGTATTCTGAATACCAAGTGCTAATAAAATCAATACTAAAATAATGAAAATTTTGAATTTTTTCTTCACCGTTACCCTGTGTGACGCCAGTTTTAAATGCAGAGCATTGAGCTCACACCAGGCCTCATCAAGATCACAGATGTGAGTTTCCTAGTTTGAACAGCAGATGCTTCTGTTCTCACCAGAGCAGTGAAAAGGCCTGGAGACGGACAAGAAGGCGGTGTAAGGCTGTAATTGTGGTAAAATACAAGCAACAGACTGACAGTGGAACCATGTCTAAGGGGGCAGTGCATTCGCACAAAAGTTCAAACAGCTGCCCGGTGTGGCTCAGTGGGTAGAGCGTCGGCCTGCAGACTGAAAGGTCCCAGGTTCGATTCCAGTCAAGGGCACATGCCTTGGTTGCCGGCGCATCCCCAGTAGGAGGTGTGCGGAGGGGACAGCCTGCAGGCGCTCCGCTCAGAATAGGAGGGTCCCTGTGCGAGCGGGGGGAGGAGGCATGAGCTAGAACGGAGCTTTGTAGGGACTACACGGGCGGAAGCGTGGAGAGGCCATGGACGGAACATACAGAGAACATGCGAGGAATGCGCGGCACCGTGCAGCAGGGTAACGTGTGCGGCGCCGGCCCTGGGAGGGAAGGAGGGGGTGGAGCGGAAGTGAGACTTGAAGAAATCATGGCTGAGGGTTTCCAAAGCCATCCAGCCACAGACGCAGGGGCTCTGAGAGCCCGAGCGCTCCCGCCGAGCTGGTGAAAATGAAGGGAAAGAGAAAATGTAAGAAGTGGCCAGCAGGAAGGACAATGACGTTCATCGGAGCGAGAGGCCCGAGGCTAGAAGGCCTCCGGAGGGACCGGAATTCAGGCGCTTTGGGATCAGGAAGGGCCGCCAGCCTTTCTCACCGCTCACCCCACGCGGAGGAAACACTAACCTGCATCAGGCAGAGGGACGGCCGCCCAGATGCAGGGAGAGAGCGGAGTTCGGATAAAGGGCCGAGCAAAAGGCAGATAAAACTAAACACGCTGACGGTTGTAAATCACGCCGTGTGGGATCGAACACGTACATACACGAGACACAATTAGCAAGACAGACACGGTGTCAACGAGAACTTACAAACCTGGAGCCCAAAGGCTTACCCAGACCCGGGCAACACGGGCCCCGCCCACAACACTGCGGTGCCACCGCCACCTGGTGGCAGCAGACAGTAACTGCGAGAAACTGCAGGAGAAAAGTTGTTCAATCAGTGCCTGTCGGATGAATAGGTCATTGCTGTTTTCTACCTGTATTTCTTTTTAAGAAAAAATATTAAAATACAAAGTGACATCTTAGCATCAGAGAATTCAGTAAAACAAGCTGAAATCCCAAAGATGGAAGGAAAAAAACAACCCCAATCCCAGCAGCCGGAATAGCCAACACCGTTGGGTGAACTTCATTTTGGACGACTTCACACGCAAACACAGAGAGAAGCCTGGGTGAGGCACAGATGGGCAGAGATACTGTCATAAAACCGTAACAATCATATTTCAGATGCAACTTAAATATAATTTTACTTGAATTTCACAAGAAAAAGAAAGAAGTTGATGGAATTGCTGAATTCATAGAAATATTTCCTCTAGACAAGAGAGGCCCGAGGCTAGAAGACCTAAAACAGTGGTCGGCAAACTGCGGCTCGAGAGCCACATGCGGCTCTTTGGCCCCTTGAGTGTGGCTCTTCCACAAAATACCGACTTCTGCGCGCGGGCCACGAAGTTTCAATCGCACTGTACGTGGCCCGCACGTGGTGTTTGGTGCCACAGCCCAGGGGGTCCCCTGCCTCCCTCCCGCTGGACCTGCCTCCCCTCCTGCCCCCTCACGGGGGCCGAGGACTCGAACCCGGGACTCGAACCCGGGACCTCCCGTCCGCAGGCGACGCCCTGCATGGGAGGCAAGGCAAGAACTGTTCTCCCAGCGGAGCCCCGACATCTTTGGAGCTTTTGTCACCGCAGGGAGCGCGACCGGACCCGTTACTGTCCCCTGGTATCCACCACGCGGCGCCCGCCCTTCCGGAACCTTCACCCCCAAAGCGCCCGCCCTTCCAGAACCTTCTCCCCTGAAAGTGCCCGCCCTTCTGGAACCTTCTCCCCCCAAAGCGCCCGACCTTCTGGAACCTTCTCCCCCAAAGCGCCCGACCTTCTGGCACCTTCTCCCCCAAAGCGCCCGCCCTTCTGGCACCTTCTCCCCCAAAGCACCCGCCCTTCTGGCACCTTCCGCCCTTGGGAGTGGGAGCCTGGCCCTGGCAGCTGAGTGCGGGGCCTTCTGGGAGCGCATCCCGGGGCGGGGCCTCGGGCCCAGCGGCTCCTGCGGCGCATGCGCCGCTTCTGGAAGGTTCGGCCTGGGCTTCGAGGTTCAGGCGCCACAGGGACCAGGTAGGTGGGTCCAGGCAGCGCTGCTCCGCTGACAGGAGCCCCGGGTGCGGGCGGGGCCTCCCCAATCCCCGCCGCGGGCCACGTGTGCCGCCCCGTCCCGGACTGCAGGCGCGGGTGCTCGTGAGGAACATTCCAGAAGGAGCCCAGGACCTCACCTGCAGGGACCTCAGGCTTCCTTGCCCCGGGCTCCCAGGTGCCCTGGGGGGGGGGGGGGCCGCGATGGGCGGGGAGGAGTCGCAGGGGGACAGGAAGGGGCAGGGGTGCGTGGAAGAAGGGGGTGCGGGGAAGAAGGGGGTGCGGGGACGGGTCGGCGCGGTCCGGGGCTGGGCCCTGCGTGGTGGACACAGGCCCCGGGGCTGCCCCGGTGAGGAGCAGGGGGCGGGCCCTGTGTCCATGGCAACAGGCTTTGACGGACACCTGCTCCGCCAGGGCCGCGCCGCTGGAGATGACGGTCCTCCTGGCCTTCCTCCTGGCCCTGGGCCTGCCGCGGGCGGACACCAACGTCACCGGGACTGGGCGGCAAGGTGGGTCCTGCCCGCGCCGGGCCGGAGCCGGAGCCGGAGCCGGGACCAGGGCGGGGGTGGGGGCGGGGGCGGGGGTCTGGGGGGCCTGCGGGGGGTGGGGGGGCCCTGACGCAGAGCCCGCTCCCTAGGCGCGCTGCAGTGCCACTCGTGCGAGGAGTTCTACACGCTGAGCTGCGCGAAGGCCACCGAGTGCGAGCCCGGCAGCGTCTTCTGTGTCACCGTTGTCGTGAGTAAGTCGAGCGGACCCCGAGCAGCAGGGGGTGCGCTGTGAGGGCCGCGCCCCTGGGCTTTTTTAACGGACCGCGTGGCTCTCCGCGCCCTGGGCCACGCTCCCACGCGTGTGTGTGCTCACAGCGGCCTCAGCGCCGGTGACTCCCAGGCAGAGCCCGCACAGGCCGGCCCACGATGGCTGCTGCCGGCCCGGGCGCCCTCTCCGTGGGCCGCTGGGTGGGTGAGGCCAGGGGGCCGGGCGGGCGGGCTCCACGGGAGCCGTGCGGTGTCGCTGCTGGCCGCCGACCTGGCCCGCCTCCGGCCTGTCCCCGCAGGAATGCTTGTCCGTTTCTTCTACGTGTCCAGGCAGTGCACGGAGTACTGTCCGGTCGTCAAGCCGATGGACGTGCTGCCCTACCAGTCTTATGTCCTCCTGAAGCCGACGCCTTTCCTCTACGCCTCGTGCTGCCGGACGCCGCTGTGCAACACGGACAGCCCGACCATCAACGAGACCGAGTGGCAGTACTACCGGGAGGCGGCGGGCGCGCGGCGCGGCGGGGCCCGGCTGGCGCTGCTGCTGACGCTCGCCGCCCTGCCCCTGGGCCTCGGAGCGCCCTGAGCGCAGTGCCCGCTCCCGGCAGCCGCCTCGCTCCTAGGAGCCCCCCACGGGGGTGGGCTGTCGCATTAAACGTGTTTCCCGGATGGTGGTCTGGTGTCTGGCTTCCGCGGGCGTGGGACCCGAAGGTAGGGAGGGTCGGGCGGCCCAGGGCTGCTGGTGGCGGTTGTGTTTACAAAGGGGGAGCCAGCTGGTGGGGGGTGGTGATGACGTAGGGACACACATCACCCCCACTCAGGATGCAATATGGGAAGTAGGAAGGGAATAGGAGACATTCTGTTCATTCCTTTTGACTTTTAAAAAATGTGTTTTTAATGATTTTTTAGAGAGAGGAAGGGAGAGGCTGGCACATGGCTGTGAGTAAGCGGTGACCGGCTGCCTCCTGCGCGCCCGGCTCTGCTGTCTCTGAAACGGAGCCTGCGGCCCCACTGCCTATGGCTGGCAGCCTCCTCCCTCCCCTCACCGCCCAGCGCTGCAGGGCCACCGTGAAGAGTAGCGTTCGGAGGCTCTGGACTTTGGGGCTCACAGGGTCAGAGCAGGAGGTGGAGTGCGGGGTGGGGGGGACCCCTGGCGTGGGTAGGGCGCCAGCCTGGGACCCTGTCCTGATGAGGGAGACGCTGCAGCTGCTCATCCTTAGCGCGTCCTCCCAGATCCCAGGCGTCAGGAGAGAAGGGACTCCACTGCACGACCTTGGACTTCACCCCCAATGTCACCAGCGTGGGGACACCCCATTCTCCCCCTGCTCTGTCCTACCTCCGGCCCTGGGGCCAGTGGAGAGCATTGGGGCCCACATTGTTCACACGTGGTTTAAAGTGCCCCATGCCAAGAGGGCCAAAGAGTCAGGCTCCAGGTCTGCAGGGAATCAGTGCTTCTCCCTGAGTCGGGTGGACTCGGGGGGGGGGGGGGGGGGGCAGCCTGGGAACCTTCCAGAAAGAGTCTCCGTGGCCCCAGAAGGAGGCAGGGAGGGCAGGCAGAGGGGTCTCCTGTGCCATCCCCGAGGCGCACGGAGGAGGCGTCTGTGTCCCATCTGAACCTGCACCCAGACGCCTCAGTCTCGGGGGACAGGAGGGCGGCCCCTGTGGGTGGCCGGCAGCCCCCGAGCGGGAGCGCATTGGTGGCCTCTGTTAGGCCCCCGTGTGCTCACCCTGCCCCACACCTACTGCTCACCCGCTCAGCGTGGGGAGCAGCCGTGCTGGGGGTGTGGGGTGTGGGGTGTGGGGTTGGGGGGCGGGCCAGCGGGGCGCTGCGCGCAGGCGCAGAGAAGCAGGGCGGCCGGGCAGGCGTCCCGACAGGAGGCGGGTGGGCGAGGAGGGGGCCACTTTCCAGGCCTGGGCAGTGGGAGACGGGCATCACCGGAGGGAGCGGGCGTCGGTGCCGGTGCCCGGACAGCCTCCTGGGGGGTCCCTGCGGACGAGGGCGGAGGGGAGCGCGGGACGAGGGGGCGAGGGGGGGGCTTCCTCAGCTGCAGACACGGGGTGTCCTCTGCTTCCGGAAGTGCAGGGGCGGAAGCGCAGCTGCAGGGCAGCGACCCAGCCAGGAGCAGGGGGTGGTGGTGCGAGCGCGGGGACTTCTGGGAGCGCAGGCCCCCTGGGGGCGGGGTCTCCAGAGGCCCCACTGGCTCCCATCATGCTTCGCGCAGCTTCTTGAAGGTTCTGCTTCGCTCCCATGACAGTTGGGCCAGCCCAGAAGGTTCCATAAGGTCAGGAGCTTTGGGGGGCGGGTCCCATAAGGTCAGGCGCTTTGGGGGGGGGTTCTAAAAGGGCAGGAGCTTTGGGGGGCGGGTTCCATAAGGTCAGGCACTTTGGGGGGCAGGGTTCCAAAAGGCTGGGAGCCTGTAGGTAGAAGGGAGGTGTGGAAGGTTCCAGAAGGTCTGGGCGCATCCTGGGCGGGGTCCGCAGGCCCAGACCTCAGCCTTGGGTCAGGGGTGCGGTCCTGGGGGGCAGCCTTGGGACAGGAGCCCAGCATAGGGGCCATCGGCCTGCCGAGCTCCAGCCCCGCCCCTGCCCGCCTCCCCCGCCCCCTGCTCCGCCCACCTGCGCCCTGGCCTCCTGCCCACAGGTCGGTCAGTCCTGCCCACGATGCTGCTGCTCTGCGCCCTGCTCCTGTCCGGGCTGCAGCTGGGGATGAGCAAATGTGAGTGCCCGCCCCGCCAGGTCTGAGGGAGAGGCCCCCCCATGGACCCTGGTCCTGGGAAGGTTGGGGTGCGGTTCCCACCCTTCGCCAGCCGGAGCCTCTGGACCCCGAGCCAGGAGGGGTGTAGTGGGGGGGGGAGCTTGGTCTGGAGCCGCCCCTGGAGGCCCGTGGGGCTCCACTCAGGCAGGCAGCAGGGGTGCCGGGTCCAGGGAGATCTGGGGGTACTGCACCCCCGGAGCAGAGGTCTCCGGCTACCCTGCGGGGTTCCCTGGGCCTGCCTCTGGGAACAGGTGCACTCCGGCTGGACTTGGCTGCGCCCAGGGAGCTGGTCCTGCCCAGCCTTGCAGCCCGCCCAGGGCTGAGCCCTGCGCACCCCAACCTCAAGGCTGGGAGAGGGGCGGGGTGGGCAGGCAGTGCTGGTGCAGGAGCGCCCCTCTCTCCTCAGTCACCTACAACCTGAGATGCTACGAGTGTGCGACCATCAACACCTTCGAGTGTTCGAATCTGAAGACCTGCGAGTACGAGATCAGGCGCTGTCTGACGGTCTCCATCCGTGAGTGCCCTGCCTCCCCGCTCACAGGGGCCGCCGCGGAGGCCAGGGCAGAGCCAGGCGGCTTGGGCTGCGCAGCCCTGGCCCTGCCTGCTCTGTCCGGTCCCAGCGGCATGTGGTCAGGCCCCGGGGGGCCCCGGGACAGCAGTGGGAGCCGCCCCGCAGAGCCACGTGCTGGCAGTGGACGTGGCTCCCAGGGTCCCCAGCGGCTGGCTGGGAGTGAGGCCGAAGCTCAAGGCCTCCACCTGGTGCCCCCTGTGGCCAGGCGGTGCCTCGTGCCCCAGTGACTCTGGTCTCTTGAAGCCGACCAGCTGCCAGGCCAAGGACGACTCCTGCCCCACAGGAGGCCAGGCGCGGGGCCAGAGCAGAGCCCGGCGTCCAGGGTGCTTGTCTTTGTCTCTCTGTCACCAGTAAACATATTCTCGGTGAGGACAGAGCAGAGGGAACAGGGCATTTCATCGGTGTGGCTGCATAACGAGCCCATCACTCTCCGGGGCCGAGCGGAGATGCTGGCCGCCCAGAGGGCGCACCTGCGGGACCAGTTGCTGGTGGAGTCCTCGATCCTCTGGAGGACTTGGATATTCTTTCTCAGTCAGGATTCTAGCCAGGGGCCTGGCCGGTGTGGTTCCGTGGTTGGGCACTGTCCCAGGCACCCAAAGGTTGCGGGTTCGATTCCTGGTCAGGGCACATACCTGGGTTGGGGGCTTGATCCCCAGGAGGGGGTGTGCAGGAGGCAGCCGATAGATGTTTCTCTTTCATCGATGTTTTTCTCTCTCCCTCTCCTTCCCTCTCTCTGTAAAAGTCAATTTAAAAATTAAAAGAAAAAGAATTCTAGCAACGTAGTGACATCTGTGGTGAGGCTGTGGGCACGGCACAGTCCCCGATAGGAGCGTGAGCGTGAGCGTGAGCGTGAGCGTGAGCGTGCCCGGTGTTTACAAGCAGAAAACGTGAAGTGGTGGCTTCCCTTCCAGGCCTGAACTCCCGGGAGGTGCTCGTGTACAAGAACTGCACGAACAACTGCACGTTCGTCTATGAGTCCGAGATGCCGCCCCCAGCCCCTAAGGCCCTGAGGACCAACAGCTTCTACTGGGTGAGGTGCTGCGGCCTCATGAGCTGCAACGTCGGGGGGCCCACCAACCTGGAGCGGGACATCCCTCCCGACCAGACCATCGAGGAGGAGCTGGAAGGGGCCGTGCGGCTGGGGGGCGGGGGGCTCTGGGGAGCCCTCCTGAGCTGTGCCTCCATCCTCCTGAGCAGCGCCCTGACCTGAGAAGACCTCGCCTCGGTGACCGGGTCCCCCGCCCCCACCCCCATTCCTCAGAGCAAGTTCACGCCCCTTTGCTGTTTTGTGAGCCAGTTACCATTCACAGCGAGTCACCCAGGCGCGGAGAGAAATAAAGGGCTTCCGTGGAGCTGGTGTTGAGAAGCGTGCTTCCCTCTAACGTCCCGCACACAGGCCACACTTTCTCCCAGCGAAGCCCAGCAGCTGCAGGGAGGGTGTCCTGGAACAGGGTCCCAGCCGCGCAGAGCTCAGGCCCCTCCGCCCCTGGCCATCCTGCAGGTTTGGGCTGGGCAGCCGAGCAGAGCCTGTGCCTGGCGCCAGGGCCACTGACCTGGGGACTGCCCTGCGTCCTTGTGTGGGTCACCCAGCTCTGCGGGAACTGGTCGTGTTCCCGCAGGCACTGCTGAGTAGGGCGAGGGACCCCAAAGCCGCTGCGATGGCCTGGAAACCCGGGGAGTCTGGCTGCTGCCGCCAGGTCTCTGAATCGCCGCCTGACTTTAATTCTGGGACCACAGTCACCGCATAAACTCAGCATCTAACAGGGCAGGACTCGGCATTTTAGCATGTTCACCAGGTGCAGCCATCACTACTCAGGGCAGGACACTTTCACCCCAGAAAAAACCCTGCCTCAAATATGCAGCCCTCTGCTCCCCAGCTGGGCCCTGGGCTGGGCTGGGTCTCTGGAGTTGGGTGCCCGGCTCTGGGCAGGCTCCCAGGAGCCGTGTCTGCAGGGGAGGAGGGTGGAGAGAGGTGGGAGAGGAAGCACCGCTCGCAGCAGGGCCCGCAGGGAGGCCTCCTATGGAGGTGGAGACCCCAGAGCCACCCTGAAGGCGGGACACGCAGGGGCGGTGTAAAGGCCCCCACCTGAGCGGGGCTCTCACCCCGTGGCCCTGAGGCCTGCGGCAGCCTCTCCAGGGGGGTGAGGGTCAGAGCAGGAGGCGGAGTGCCGGGGAGGAAGGACCCCTGGCGTGGGTAGGGCGTCAGCCTGGGACCCTGTCCTGATGAGGGAGATGCTGCAGCTGCTCATCCTTAGCTCGTCCTCCCAGATCCCAGGAGTCAGGAGAGAAGGGACTCTACTGCACGAACTTGGACTTCACCCCCAGTGTCACCAGAGTGGGGACACCCCGTTCTCCCCCGTGCCCTGTTCTGCCTCCAAACCTGGGGCCAGGTGTGCAGCACAGCCTCAGCATTCTGGGCAACCCTGGCCTTTCCTGCAATTAGGATTTGGGGTGTGGGGACCCCTCTTCTCCAAAGCCATGCTCAGCTCCCAGGCCTAGGACCGGAGCGCGGATTGGCCCCGGGTGTGCGGTGCCAACTCTGCGTCAGTGCGCAGGGCAGGTGAGCAGGTGGCAGCTTGGACTCTGACCCGCAGAGGACGCGCAGAGGGTCTCTGGCCGGGGTCTCCGATGGGGAGGACGGAAGGGGTCGCAGTGCTAACTGAAGGGTGGGTCTGGGGAAGGAGGCGCGGTGCAGGGGCTGGAAACAGGCACGGGGCGCGCTCGCCCCTCCTGCGCCCCTAGCGGCGGGGCCAGGCACTGCCGCGGGCTGCGCTTAAAGGGTGTGCTCAGCAGAACGGGACCCAGGCGGCTGGGCTGGGAGGGAAGGTGGAGGTGATTCTTACTGTTGCTGTTGCAAACGGTAGGCACCCAAGGTCTGGGAGAGATTCTGAAATCAGGTGTGATGCTGAAAGGTATCCTTTAAGAAGAGGAAGAAGAAGAGAAAGGTAAAGATACAAATTATGAACAACAAACACACATCCATCAACAAGTGAATCTGAAAATCAAGTGAATAATCTGATGAACAGAATGAACTGGTGATTATCATAGAACCAGGGGCATAGCAAGGGAGTGGACTGACTATTCTTGGGAAAGAAAGGGGTGAGGGGGATGCGGGAAGAGACTGGACAAAAATCATGCACCTATGGATGAGGACAGTGGTGGTGGTGGTGGGGGGGGGTGAAGGCGGAGGGTGGGAGGGGAACCTGGTGGAGGGGAGATATGGGGGGGAAAAAGAGGAACAACTGTAATAATCTGAACAATAAAGATTTAATTTAAAAAAAAGAAGAAAAAAATATAAAAATAAAATAAAATCAAGTGTGAACACGAACCAAGGAAATCACGTTCAAAAAGGATCCGACCCTGCCCGCGTGGCTCAGAGGTTGAGCGTCACTGGTTCGATTCACGGTCAGGGCACAGGCCCAGTTGCTGGCTCCATCCCCAGTGTGGGGCGTGCAGGAGGCAGCCGGTCCATGATTCTCATCATTGATGTTTCTCTCGCCCTCTCCCTCTCCCTTCCTCTCTGAAATCAATTAAAATATATTTATAAAAAGTGGACAAATGGCTAAATACCTTGGCTCAATTACAAGCCCGCCTCCCCCACTTTTTTTACGAGAGTAAAAGAAAAATAGGGCGCACAGAAGTCTTGGCGATAAAGATCTTCTCACCAAGAGCCAAGGGACAAAATCATTACAGATAAGCCCAGTCCTCCCATTTCCACCGTCGCCTCTACGATTGCTAGAGAGGCTGCCGCTCCCCCGGTAGCTGCCAGGAAATCGGTGCTGCCCTTCGGGGCAGCTTTCACCCCGCGGGGGTGGGGGTGGGGGGCGCAGGAGGTGCACAGGCTGCGCCCTCGCCAGCGCCAGGCCGGAGTGCGGGACCTTCCTCCCTCCTGTGGAGCGGCAGTTGGAAAACTCTGCCACCGATCCACTGTGGCGCGGGGAAATGGGAGGCTGGGTTTTGCCAACCAAGGATCAGTATCCCTCTCCCCCACCCCCACTCACCAGCTGTGGATCCGGCCAATGGAAGCCCGAAAATAAAAATATAAAAAAATCCTCTCGCAAAAAATAAAAAAAATAAAAAGTGGACCCAGGGTCCCCAATGGGGAGCCCTGCACAGACCCTGACAAGCAGAGGCAGCTGTCGGGGATCCAGCAGGAGAAGGGGAGTTCCTCCTTGCCAGCCTCGCCAGGACACCAGGCTCTCCAGTTCCCCCCACAGGCCTTGGGGCTCCGTTCAAAGCCCCTCCCACTTCCTCCTTTTTCTCTGTAAAGTTCCACCTGTGTTTGCAGAACTCAGGTTTTGGGATAGCATGCTTCTTCTGGATTACACTTCTCTACTCTTCCCTAGCAAACTCCAAATTAAACTGGGTGTGTGGGGCAGGCTGGACTGTCCCAGGTTCACCCTGCGGGCCACGGGCTGCTGGGACACCCCGTTGATCCAGTTTGCCGCCTCCTGGGTCCTGGGGAGTATCAGCCGCCCACACTCAGGAACATGCGCGTCCTGCATCCCGGCTCCTTGCTGCCCAGACAGCCACCCCCGGGGACCCCGAGAAAATTACCCCCGCTCTCCTCCCCCACCCAGCGTCTCCTCTTAGAGGCTCCAGGAGGGAAGTGGGCAGGCAGTGCGGGCGCACTCAGAGGCCGCGCCCTGAGACAGCACAGCGGGAGAGTGTGGGGAGCCCATCACCTGGCGGGGCTGGTCCTACTCCTGTCCATGGGCTCCCCCTCTGCCCTCAAGGGTCTCCCCCTCCTCACCCCAACTTCAACATGTAGAGACACGGCCTGCACACAGGGCCCGGGAGCGGCACCTGACCGGCCTCTGTGAATGTGGGTCTCCCACACCCCTACACACAGCCTTTCATCCCTGCGCCCCAGCACTGAGGGCCTGAGCTCGGCACTGCAGAGGGACCACCAAGGCCTGGCCTGGGGCAGGGGGGCCCCGAGCCCGGCTGTCCCCCCTCCCGCGGCCTCTCTGCAGCACTGTCACTCCCAGAGGCCTGGGCTGGTCACTGGGTCAGTTGCCTGCTGGTGGCTTCCGTGAGGGGCTGGCTGCAGTCGGGCGCCTGTGTGGGTGGGGCTCCCCCTCTTGGGAACTCGGGCAGGGAGTGCCCAGCGGGAAGGTTGCGGGATGTTCCTGGCCCTGGACTCCACCCGGCCTCTCCCCAGCATTCCACACGGTCTGTCACACCCTTCCCAGCCATGTGCCCCCCTCTTTTAAAAAGGGTACTTTTATTGATTTCAGAGAGGAAAGGAGGAGAGAGAGAATCATGGATCGCTGTCTCCTGCACGCGCCACACTGGGGGGTTGAGCTCACAACCCAGGCCTGTGCCCCGACTGCAAATCGAACCGTGACCTTCTGGTTCATAGGCTGATGCTCAACCTCTGAGCCACGCCGGCGGGGGAGCCATGTGCCCCCTGAAGCAGAGCCAGGACTGTTCTCAGATCTGGGCAGAGGGATGAGGTGGGGTCTGGGGAGACACCAGGCCTGAGTCCAGGACGGCTCCAGGCGGGGCCCCAGGCTTGGGGGGCAGGTGGAGAGGGAGGGTGCGGTTGGAGGAGGTGAATGGACTGGATGATGGAGTGGATGTCACATGGTCCTCAGAGCCTGGCCTGGAGGCGGAGAGCAGTGACCGAGTGCCGCTGGGGTGCTGGGCCCCTCAGAGCAGCGGCAGCGGCACCCCGAGGAGGTTGCTGGAATGCGGGGTCTCAGGCCAGCACTGACCAGGGCCCCAGGCAGCCACAGTGAAGATCCAGACACGGGTCCAAAGCCAGCTTTCAGCTCCGCGTGCCTCAGTTTCCCCTTTAAAGTTTTCCCATGTCCTGCAGACCAGACCCAGGGCAGGGCCGTATCCCCCAGGCCCCCAGAGTGGGCTGTACCCCATAGACCACCCTCCCTGTGCCTGCTTTTTTTAAAAAAAATATTTTTTTTATTGATGTCAGAGAGGAAAGGAGAGGGAGAGAGAGAAACATCCATGATGAGAGAGAATCATTGATCGGCTGCCTCCTGCACGCCCCTCACTGGGGAGCGAGCCCACAACCCAGGCCTGTGCCCTGACCTCCTGGTTCATTGGTTGACGCCCAACCACTGAGCCCCGCCAGCCGGGCTGCGCCTGCTCCCCGACCCAGCCGGGGGCTGCTGGCCATGGCGGGAGCGAGGAACCCGAGGCTCAACGAGGGGCACCGTGACCTTCGAGAGCACCCCGGGCGCTGGGGGTGGGGCAAGCCAGGCGCCCGAGTCAGGTGGCCCCGCTCCCCAAGCTCATCTCCAGCTAAATTACTAGGTCTGTCCCGCCGGCCGCTGTATAAAGCCGCCCGCCTGCGCCCAGTCCCTGCGGCGGACACCCCACGATGAGGCCAGTCCTGATGCTTCTGCTTCTGGCTGCGCTGTGCGCGGACTCGGGTAAGGGCCGCCCGCCTGGCGCCGGGGACGCCGTGGGTAAGGGCGGCAGGACGGCAGGGGCCAGGGGCTGGCAGGCCTGGCTGCGCCGAGGGCCTGCGGATGGGGGGCCGCTGGGACGGAGGCTGAGGCCTCGCGCCGCCCTGGCCAGCCCGACGTGCAGACCTCTGGTGTCCCTTTGGGCCCTGTTTCTGGTCAGCCTAGTCCTTGTGGGGGTGAGGCTCCCAGTGACAGGCCGAGGCTGCGGAACGCTGGGCTGCGCTGGGGCCTGAGGTTCAGGGGTGTCTCAAGGGTCCTGTTTTCCGAGGGCAAAAGGAATTCCTCGGAGGCGGGACTCTCGGGGCTGAAACCAGGAGAATGCAGGGGTGGCTCCCCTCTCAGCCCCGCTGTGCCCCACCTGATGTGATGGCCCGGCTGTGTGGCTGTGAGCATCTGCGGCGGCAGCAAGGCCACCGGAAACGAGGCCTGGGGAGGGAGGGAGTGGGTCAGCCGGTGATTATCAGCTGGCTAATTACCCCCCACCCAGGGCTAATTACCCCCGCAGCCTCCCTGGGCGTGGGGCCTGAATGAGCCTCCTGTCTGCCTGCCCCGGGGCTGGGGCGGGGGTGGGGGGCTGTGGGTGGCAGCTTGGGGAGCTGGCAAGGCAGATGGAGGGCTGGTGCCCACGGGCACAGGCTGGGACAGCACCTGCGTGAAGGGCCACGGCTCGGGGACCTGGAGAGATGAGCCACGGACCTCAGCACAGCCCCGGCGTGGGACCAGGGGCCTCCCGGGGACACCGAAGCACGGCCGGGCTCCTGTTCGGAGGAGCAAGGCTGCTCCCTCCCCGCAGCACCCAGGACACCGCTGCGGACAGGCCCCGCACAGAGACGCCCGTTTCTTCTAATGCATCTATAGTTCACATTTTTATTTTTTTATTGATTTCAGAGAGGAAAGGAGAGGGAGAGAAACATCAATGATGAGAAAGAATCATTGATCGGCTGCCTCCTGCACGCCCCCCAAAGGGGATCGAGCCCGCAGCCCGGGCATATTCCCTTGACCAGAATTGAACCTAGGACCCTTCAGTCCGCAGGCCAACGCTCTATCCACTGAGCCACACCAGCTAGGGTGAGGCCTATTCTTCTTCTTGGAGGTTCCAGAACCCTGGCCTGGGAAGCAGGGCCTCTGAGTTGGAGGTGAGGGGGCGCTGAGCTCACCCTCCTGCTGGCCCGGGGTTCAGCCACCTGCGCCCCCACACTGCACACCAGGAAAGGGGCTCCGACATCAGTGGGTCCAGCTGGGGAAGGTGCTGTTACCCATGTCATAGGCGCCAGCCCCCGGGTCAGAGCGGGCCCGTCTCGTCCTGCAGGCCACGGCACAGGGCACCCCTTGCGAGAACCCCCAGGGCACCTGGCTGCCTCCCCAGAGCCCTGGCTCAGAGGCGCTCCGCCCTGCAGCACAGGCCCACACCCGAAGGGCTCCTGGCTTTCCCGCCTGTGCCCCTGCCCCGTCAAAGCTCTGGGTCCTCCAGCCTGGTCCCCGCCAGGCACCTGCTCCCCGAGGGCCCTTTCCTCAGACAGCACGTAGATGCCCCCCGAGTCCGTCCAGGGCCGGCTCCAGGGCCGCCCACCCAGGAAGCCTTTCCACACGGCCCCGTCCCTCTCAGCCAGCTGTCCCCTGGGCGGCCGGTGGGGTCCCCAGCCCCGGAGCCTGTGCTCATCTCCCTGTCCCTGGGACCAGCAGGCGGGGGACGGGGGGCAGGACGGCAGGACAAGGGCCTGTGCTACAGGCTCCCAGTGATGGGCCAGGGGCTGGGTCACCGCAGGCCCAGCAGGGGAAGGGCAAGGCCGTTCCTTCCGATTCACTAAAGGGCCCGTGTGCACAGCCGACCTCCGGGCCGGCAGCAGGCCCCGGCCTCGGCCCGTGAAGGGCGCTGCAGGTCCTCCCGCGAGACTGGGCGTCTCCTATGGGTGAGGACACCGAAGCTCAGGGAGGGGCAGGCACAGGGAGAGGGGACGCGATGGTCTCGGGAGCCGACTGTCCTTGCATCAGGGCCTCCCCGTCCCATCCTGTCGCCGGCTGCTTGCAGATGCCGCGCCCCCCACCCCTGCACCCTCACTCCTGCTGACAGATAGGGACTCACACACGCAGGGCCACCACCACCGAGGCCCCAGCCCTCAGCCCATCCCGGGACCAGGAGCACCTCTGCGGGGAGGGAGGGGGGAGGCTGAGAGAGGCCAGCGGGCACAGGCAGCCCAGGCCAGGCCCGGCCCCAGCCACTCATGGGCCTGTGCTTCCCTCCTCTCAGCCCGGGCCCTGCACTGCCACGTGTGCTGCGGCCACGCCAACTGTGAGTCCCTGGTGGAGTGTGCCCAGACGGACAAGTACTGTGTGATCACGCGGGCCAGTGAGTACCACGCCCACCCCGCGCCCGCCCGCCGGGCCAGACCCAAGGGCAGCACACCCTCCAGCAGGAACCCCGAGCTGGCCCACCCCGGGCTGCAGCGGGCAGGGGCCCACCCGTCCCCACTCCCGTGTGGATGTGAGGGTCACAGCTCTACCAGCAGCCCAGCCCCACAGTGGGCTTTAGAGTTTAATATTTGTATGTTTTTTATTTTTTAAATATTTTTCATTGATTTCAGAGAGGAAGGGAGAGAGAGAAACATCTATGATGAGAGAGAACCATTGATTAGCTGCCTCCTGCTCGCCCCCCTACTGGGATGGAGCCCACAACCCGGGCCTGTGCCCTGACCAGGGATCGAACCGTGACCTCCTGGTTCATAGGTCAACGCTCAACCCCTGAGCCACACGGGCTGGGCTGGGCTAGGCTTTACGGTTTAAATGAGAGTGAGTCCGTGGTCAGTAGGCCTGAGGGAACAGGTGTGGGTGGGGCAGCGGAGCTGGGCTGGAAGGCCTCTGGGGAGACGTTCCTTCCTGAGGGCGTGGGACGGCTGCCTGGCCCGGCCCCTCAGGTGGGCCATGGGCTCTGTGCGCGGGCACTGCCCGCGGCTGAAACGCACAGGCAGCCACACGGCCTCGTTAACCCAAACCCCGCGGAGCTGGCTCTGCTGTGACCCGCACGTCGGGAGGGGACATCGAGGCACGGGGAGGCCAGGCCCCTCCCTACGGAGCCCAGCTGCCGGCCAGGGCAGGGGAGCAGCGCCTGCCGGTCCTCCCAGGACCCTCCCAGCTGCCGTGCACCACCCACCGCGGGGCTGGGGCAGATGATGGCAGTGGCTGAGGCCCGCTCCCTCCCCAGGGCTCTGCTTCCCAGGGCAGCGCTGCCCCCCGCGTCCCCCCTCTGTTCCCCTGTGGGCCCCAGAGCTGCTGCAGGCTGTGCTCTCCCATAGCCCTGCGCCCCGTTTCCTAAGGCTTCCAGCCCCAGAAAGGGGCGGGGTGAGCACAGGGCCTGACCATCCTCTGGGCCCGAATCCCAGACTCCCTCCAGACTCGGTCAGAGGGAAAGGGGCAGAGACGGGGCGTGTGAGACCCCAGGCCACTCCCTGGCCCCAGATGCCAGACGGGAGCCTGGTCTGAGGGGAGACAGGCCTCCTGGGCCCAGAGGCACCAGGAAGGACCCCCTCCACTCACACACACAGGGCAGGCTCCCTCGGACCCTCACACCAGTCAGGCCCCAGGGCTTGGGCGGGTGCCACCCACGGCCTCCCCCTGTCTCCACAGCCAACCCCGGCGGCATCCTGGTGATGAAGTCCTGCGCCCCGACCTGCCCCAACAGCACCGTGTCCTCGGACGGCCGTGCCCTATCCGTCTTCTGCTGCCAGGGCAGCCAGTGCAACCGCAACGGGGCCGGGGGCCTGGCGGGCGGCCGGGGCGCCCTGTGGGCCAGCGCCTCGGGCAGCCTGCTGTGGGCGCTGCTCTGGGCCGCCTGGTGAGCCAGCCCGCGGGCCGGCCGGGCCCTCCTGCCCCCTCGGCCTGGCTTGGGCTGCACGTGGCCTGTGTCCAGCCGGCCACCCCCTCAGCCTGTCCCCAAGGAGCCCCTACGCCATGACCACCAGCCCTCCACCCCCCTGCGCCAGAGCCGCGTGCAGGGGGTGGCGGATCCGCGGTCCCCTGTGGGTCTCTCCCGGGGCCATTCGCCCTCCATTCGCCGGCCCATCTGCCATCTGCGCAGGCCTCCCGCCCTCACAGCCCCTCACACAGCCACTGGGGCCTCCTTGGAGCCGGGCTGGACGCGCCCGCGCCCCGGCTGCCCGCGGCGGGTCTGGGCCGGGTCCCCGAGGGGGTGGGCGTGAGTCACCACTGCCCGCCGCCCCCGGGCCCGAGAGGAGAATAAAGGTGCAGCCCTGCTGTCCTCTGAGGTTGTCTCTGGGTGCGTTGCTTTTCTTCTTTTTTTAAAAAATATGTGTTTATTGACGTCAGAGAGGAAGGGAGAGGGGGAGAGAGAAGCATCCATGAGGAGAGAAGATCATGGACCGGCTGCCTCCTGCACGCCCCACCCTGGGGATCGAGCCCGCAGCCCAGGCCTGTGCCCCGACCGGGAATGGAACCCGGGACCCTTTGGCCCGTAGGCTGAAGCTCTATCCACTGAGCGACACCGGCTGGGGCTTTCTGAGGCCCAGGTGGCCTGAGGGCACCCTGCCTTGAAACAAGGCACCCGGATTCCCTCGGCAGGGGGAGGGGGACCCCAGCCTCCAGCCCCATCTTCCTCTGCGGCCAGACTTGTGGGCTCCAGAGACCCAGGAGGAGGCTGGCACGGGGTCTGCGTGGGGCCACCCTCCCAGGAGAGAAGTTGGGGCTCAGGTTGGGCTCCCCACCGGGCCGCGTGGTGGAAATTTCCCTCCTGCCTGCTTGGCGGGGGTGTGTGTGGAGAGGTGGGGGGGCAGGCCTCATCCCTACGAGTCTCAACGGAAAACCCCCTGGGCCGCCACGTGACAGCCCCTGACTCCTCCCCAGAGCTTCTGCGCTCAGAAGGCGGGCACGGGGAAGGTTTCCATGACGATAGCGGTTTCCTGCTGCACCCGGGGACACCGAGGCCCGGAGCTGTCCTGGGTGGGCAGAGGGGTCTGCGATAAAGCCGGGTCCTCGCCACTGTCCCCCCACGGCTTCCCCATGGGCTGCTCGCTTGGGGGCGCCCTGAGCACCAGGATCACACGGGCACTGGGACACCACAGTGACCGGACAGACGGGGCCACAGCCGGCAAACCGACCAAAAAGTGGGGGCGCCTGACGGGGCTGTGGAGGGGGCAGGGGGTGGAGGGTCGCCGGCCTCTCAGAAGGGGAGGTGGTGGGTGCCATGGACTCGGGAAGGCAGCCGGGCAGCAGGTGCCAAAGCCCAGAGGTCGGCAGGGCGGGGGGGCCGCAAGGAGACCCCCAAAGCTGGAGCCCAGAGGGGACAGCGGGTACACCCGCCGAGCTGGGCTCCCAGGCAGCAGGACAGGGAGTTGCCTTCGCCCCAAAGCGCCCCCCTCCCCCACCCCCCACTGGCTGCTGGGTAGGAGATTTGGGTGGCGTGGGCCACACATGGGCTCAGGCTGGGACTTGTTACTCCTGAAATGCCTGAGGGAGGCCTGGGCAGATGGGGTGCAGAGAGCTTGGGCTGAGCAGCAGCATGTATGGGGCCTGGGGGTGACAGCACCCCGCCCCCCGCCTTCACACCCACCCAGCTCCGTGTGACCTGGGGCCCACTGTCGGGCCTGCTCTTCAGTCCCGGGCACGGCGCCAGGCGCCCCTGGGCCTCCAGGTGCCCCGTCCCTCCACCCAGCAGGCCCTGCTCCCGGGAGCCACCCAGGCTCCCGCTTGCGTAACTGTCCCAGGCTGATGGCACAAACATGTGCTCCCCTAAGCTCTGGGATTGTGGGGAGAGCTCCCTGGCAGCCCGCTGGGACCCACCTCCCTCCCCCGGGGCCTGTCCCACACCCAGAGCAGCTGCAAAAACACGCAAACCCCTCGGACCAGGAACAGGTGCCAAAGCCGGGTCCCTGGGGCCACCGAGTGGAGCGTGGCTGCTGGGCGGCTGCCTGGGCTCCGGTCTCGGCCATGTGAGGACCCTCATCTGGGTCTCTGGCCCCCGGCTGATGCTGAGACAGCCCCGCCGGCTCCCTCCCCTGCACCTGCATGGGCGGTAGGAACCTGGTCTGTACAAAGCAGGGTGCGGGGGAGGCGGTGCCCGTCTGAGGTCTGGGCTCACATGCCTGGGAAGACAGTATCCCAATCCCGGAATTTCATCAGCTGTTTGTAAACATCTTGTTAAAGTTCCAGATTGTCCAGCAGTGTTTGGGCGTGGCTCAGCAGTTGAGCATCGACCTATGAACCAGGAGGTCACGTTTTGATCCCCAGTCAGGGCACATGCCCAGGTGGCAGGCTCGATCCCCAGTGGGGGGCGTGCAGGAGGCAGCCGATCCATGATTCTTTCTCATCATTGATATTTTTCTCTCTTTCTCTCCCTTCCTCTCTGACATCAATAAAAACAAGAGTGATCTATATACTAAAGAGTCAGGGTCGTAATGACCGATTAAGACTGAAGGCTCCACCAGACCAGAAGTCAGTCCTGGGTTGCTGTGGCGACCCAGCACTGACTGGGGCTGCTGCGGGCGCCCGACCCAGCACTGACTGCCTAGGGGGCTGCGGGTCAGGCCCAGAGAGAAGCCTGCAGAGAGAGGCAGGGTCTCATCCTTAGCCTCTGGGGCAGCTGTTGATCAGAACTTGCTGCTCTTTCTCTCCCGGCCTGGCCAACAGTCGCCTTCATTTCTCTCCAGGCCTCCACTCTGGCTGCTGATCAGCCCCGCTTTTCTGATCAGGCCCCATTGATAGGCCCAGAGACGCTGACTGGCATAGGAACTGACCAATCAGAACCAAATCTGGGTGAATGTAAGGAGCCAATGGCTGCCTAGGAAGCGGAGCTTTTGACTCTGACTGGCATAGAAAAACTGACCAATCAGAACCAAATTGGCCGGCAGAGGAGGGCAGTTGGGGGTGAGATCAGGCCTGCAGGGAGGGCAGTTGGGAGCTAGATCAGGCCAGCAGGGGAGGGCAGTTAGGAGCTATCAGGCAGGCAGAGAGGTTAGGGGCAATCAGGCAGGCAGGCAGGCAGGTGAGTGGTTAGGAGCCAGCGGTCCCAGATGTGAGAGGGGTGTCCGGCTGCTGGTTTAGGTTCAATCCCACAGGGCCTAAACTCATAGGGTCAGACAACCCCCGAGGGGTCCCCGATTGGAGTGGGTGCAGGCTGGGCTGAGGGAACCACCCCCCCCCTCCGTGCATGAATTTTGTGCACCGGGCCTCTAGTATTTAAATATTTAGGAAAAAGAGTGATAGCACCAAACAAGGAGAGGGGCACTTCCTGTTCCCAGGGGACAGGGGACAAAGTGATCAGGAGGCTGCTTGTCAGGGAAAGGGTCTTACACTCCCAGTGCAAGAGGCACTGGTGCCAGAGATGGACAGACGACGGGCAGAGCACATATCTACGGAAGAGACTTATTTCCCGCTTGAGGCTTGGGATCTGTGGTGTCCTCTGGGGCCCCCCCTTACCATATCATCTTCAGTGAGAAGAGCGGGTCTGCCTGTCGGGTTGGCCAATCCCAGAGCTTCCCACCACCCCCTGTGGACCCCAGGCTCTCAGAGCCCCGCTGGGTTCACTCCATGGTTATTGAGACACTAGGCTCTCTCACCAGGGGCAGGCGTGTCAGTAAGAAAGGGAAGAGGGAGGAGAAGGCAGAAACACCATTGTAATGAACTCCTGGAGGACTCTTACGTGGTGTGAGTGGATGAGGAGGTGGGTGGATGGGTGACTGGATAGACAGATGGATAAATGTATGTATGTATGTATGTATGTATGTATGGATGGATGGGTGGATAAATGGATGGATTGAGGGATGGATGATGGATGGGTGGGTGGATGGATGGGTGGATGGGTGGATGGGTGGGTGGGTGGATGGGTGGATGGATGATGGATAGATAGGTGGGTGGATGGATGGGTGGATGGGTGGGTGGGTGGATGGGTGGATGGGTGGATGGGTGGGTGGATGGATGGGTGGATGGATGGGTGGGTGGATGGATGGGTGGGTGGATGGATGGGTGGGTGGATGGATGGGTGGATGGGTAGATGGGTGGATGGGTGGATGGGTGGGTGGATGGGTGGGTGGATGGATGGGTGGGTGGGTGGATGGATGGGTGGATAGGTGGGTGGATGGGTGGGTGGATGGATGGGTGGATGGGTGGGTGGATGGGTGGGTGGATGGGTGGGTGGGTGGATGGATGGGTGGATGGGTGGGTGGATGGGTGGGTGGATGGATGGGTGGGTGGGTGGATGGATGGGTGGATGGGTGGGTGGATGGGTGGGTGGATGGATGGGTGGATGGATGGGTGGATGGGTGGGTGGATGGATGGGTGGGTGGGTGGATGGATGGGTGGATGGGTGGATGGGTAGATGGGTGGATGGGTGGATGGGTGGGTGGATGGATGGGTGGATGGGTGGGTGGATGGATGGGTGGGTGGATGGATGGGTGGGTGGGTGGATGGGTGGATGGATGGGTGGGTGGATGGATGGGTGGATGGGTGGATGGGTGGATGGGTGGATGAGTGGATGAGTGGATGGATGGATGGATGGGTGGATGGATGGGTGGATGGATGGGTGGATGGGCAGTTGGAGCAAATGAGGGGGAGGAGGGAGGGAGGAAAGGGATAAGGCCCATGTTCACTGCCCAGGAACCTACAGCAACATGCAGCTCCAGGGCTCACGGCCATCAGCTCCAGGCGACAGGAGGTGCCGTGAGCAGCCGAGGGAGCGGCAGGGGCAGAGCATGAGACAAAGGCTCCGTTCTTCTGGGACAGCAGGGAGCCTGCGCTGACTCAGGGGGAGTCAGCCCCTCGGGAACCCTAGTTCTGGGGCCGTGGGCTCTGCGATTCTGGGGCTGCAGGTTCCATGGCCCACGCTGCCAAGGCCTGAGGCTCTGTGCCCAGCCCTCCTGCAGGTCCCCCACTTCAGAGGACAAGCTCACACCTGGAGGTTTCCTCCTTGTCCCCCAGCGCCTCTCAGGGCCACAGCCAGCGAAGCTGAGCACCAGGCCATGCGGGCTCTGTGGAGGGTCCCAGGGCTGGGCCTGGGGCTGGTGTGGCAGGGACCCCGGGCGGCTGGTCTCAGGGCATCACCTGCCCGGCCTGGGAACTGGCTTGTTTCTCTTGGCCTGAGGAACCCAGGGCTCCGCTGGGCATTCCCAGGGATGGGCTGTGCCCCGAGGCAGGGAAGGGCTGTGTGTGACCAGGGAACGGGCTGCGCCCTGAGGCAGGGAAGGGCTGCGTGTGACCCTTCAGTGTGGGCAGGGCGGCCCTGAGTCCCAGCCCCTGACCCGGCCCAGGACACCAGCAGCCCCAGGACACCAGCAGCCCCAGCATCCTGGAGGTTGGCTCTGGACAAGGGCTAAGGTCCCAGGGGAGAGCTAGGCCCTAGGAGCAGGTGACAGGGGCCTTGTCTAGGCCTGAGGCCCTGTGTGCAAAAGGTGCCTCTGGCTCCCACTCCCTGGCTGGGTGCCCCGGGCCAGGCCCGCCTCTCCGTGTACCTGGGGCCCGTGTGGGACGGGGAGGGACGGAGCAGGACCCAGGGAGACACTGCACTGACTCTCGGGTGTGGCCGGGCCCTGCCGAGAAGGGGATGGGAGACACAGGAAGGGGAGCCGCCCAGGCCTGTGCCGCTCTGCCCGATGCCAACATTCTGCGGGCACCGCCCAGCCTGGGAACAGGGCTGCCTCCAGGGCTGGGTGAGAGGGCGCGGGTTCTGGAAAGCGGTGACTTTCTCTGGCAGGCGAGGGGTGGGGCAAGGGTGAGGGGAAGGCGTGCCTGATGCTGCCCCAGTCCTGGGGACCTCATTCCTGACCAGCAAAGCGTGCTGGAAGGGGCCAGTGTAAGGGGTCATGACAGCTCCTCTGTCCCCTGCCTCCTGCCTCCTGCCTTCGAGAGCAGAGCCAGGTCACCACCACCTGCAGGAAGCCCTCCCTGACTGCACGGTCTCAATGACTCCAGATGTCTGAGAGCTTGTGCCATCCGAATCACCCACTTCCTCCCACAAGTCAACTGTGTCTGGGCTGTTGTTGACCCGACTGTGACGAAGGCCCCAGGACGGCAGCCCCGGCCCCGTGCCCGTGGGCAGCTGTCAGGGACAAAGGCTCCTCTCAGGAGCCAGACCCAGCTGCTGCCTCTGCTCAGGTGCCTCAGGCCCAGACCTCTCTCCTCCCGATGTCCTGGACCTGGGGTTCCGCCAGGTCCCCCAACCAGTTATTCCAGCAGCTTCCATGAGTCACACCCCCCTCCCCGCCAGTCAGCACCCTGTCACCAAGCCCTGTGCCCTGCTTCCCAGGCCCCGGGCATGCTCGCCCGCCCGCATGGCGGTGCCCGATGAGTGCGGGGAGGCCTCAGAACTCAGGGTGACTCTCTGGGGGAGGACATGGGGACCCCCACGTGACCAGCCTGTCCAGCGAGACCCCAGCTGCCCGGACTAAGCCCTCGGGAGCCAGGCCCGGCGGCACCGCACCAGCCCTGCACCTCGGGCAGGTCCACCCGGTGACTGCACAGAGCGCTCCGGTGGGCCGCCCCCTTGCCTCCGCACTGTGATGCGGCCCTGACTTTACCGCGTGGCACAGGGGCTGGCTCTGCCGCCGGGAGGAAGGGCGGGAGTCTGGAGCCCAGCTCTGAGCAGCCTGCGCCCACGGGCCCCCAGGAGCCTCGGGCTGCCCCCTCCGGCCCCCTGCTGGCGCATCCATCAGGGTGATGGGCTGCGTTGGGGCAAGGTGGGGGGGGTGCTGAGCTGCCTGGGCCGCCCCCCTCGCGTCAGCGGGGCCCATGCACACCCCCCGCAGGTCTGCCTGGCGCCGAGGGCCGCAGGGCACCTGCAGGCCCCTAGTCACCTGGCCGGGCTCCCCTCTGAGCACATCCAGCAGCCACGCCCCGATGCCCGCCCTGCCCCCACCCCGTCTGCCATCTCAGCAGGACACTAGGCTTCCCTGGGGTCCTTCCCAGGCTCTGCCTGGGCTGCCCAGTGGCCCCGAGCCCAGACCCCAGAAGGCAGGGCCAGCGCCCCTCCTGCCTCTGGGCCATGGACACAGCTCTGGGCACCGCAGGCACCTGCACAGACCCTGGCCGTGACCCTGAGGGTGGAGAACCAGGGAGGCGGTGGGAGGTGAGGACAAGGTGCTCCAGGGCTGGACGGGGGGCTGGACAGGGCGCTGCAGGGCCAGTGAGGCAGGCGCAGACCCCGGCCGGGGGAGGGGCAGGCGCGCGGCCCTGGTGTGGCTGCGGGAGGGGTAAGTCCCGCGGCCTGGCTGGCTGCCCACCCTGCCCCTCCCACAGCCTCTGTCCCAGTTATAAGGCCTCCGGAGAGGAGGGGCCCCACTGCTCCCCAAGACGCGCCATGAAGACAGTCCTGCTGCTGCTCATCGTCCTGGCTGCGGCCGTGGGCCCAGGTGCGGGCAGGCGGCGGGGCTGGGGCGGGAGCCTGGAGCTGCGGAGCCTGAGGCTCACAGAATCCCGAGACGGTGGGGGTGCTGGACTCAGAATTTATTTGTTATTAATTTTAAAAATATTTTTATTGATGTCAGAGAGGGAGGGACAGGGAGAGAGATAGAAACATCCATGATGAGAGAGAATCACGGATGGGCTGCCTCCTGCACGCCCCCCACGGGGGATGGAGCCCGCAACCCGGGCCTGTGCCCTGACCAGGAATGGAACCATGACCTCCTGGTTCATAGGTCGGCGCTCAACCCCTGAGCCGCGCCGGCCGGGCTGGACTCAGAATTTAAAACCAGCCCCATCTCCGTCGGGAATCAGAGAAGGCAGATGGCCTCTTGGGACCGGCCCCCTGACGGGCAGTGACACGGCCAGCCGCCTGGAGATGCCTCCCCCATCTGGCCCTTCACGGTCCTCCCAGGACAGCCCTTCTCCCCACAGGCTCCTGTGGCCCTGGCTCAGCCTTAGGTCCAGCACCTGCCCCTGGGGACAGCCCTGGGGCGGGATGAGTGAGTCGGGGCGCTGAGGCCGGGAGGCCGGTCTCCAGTGCACCCCCTACTGGCCACTTCTCAGTTCCGCCCGACCTGCCAGCCCAGGGCTCAGGCCCTACAGACTGGGGTGCCACTCCCTCCAGCTGAGGCTGGTGCAGGACAGGCCCTGCCGGACGTGGGGACCCCATGGGGCTGGCCTCAGGCCACGGTGGCAGATGGCTCTGTCCAGAGGGGCCTTTCCAGCGGTGAGCCCAGGGCTTGGAGGTCCCTGAAGGGTCTCCCCGGCCCTGGCTGAGACCCTGCAAACCCTCCCTCCCCCCAGCCCAGGCTCTCCACTGCCACGTGTGCACCGGCTCCACCAACTGTAAGAAGCCACAGAGCTGCCAGGCCAGCGCGCGCTACTGCCGGACCCTGACCAGGGGTGAGTGTCCCTGCTGCCCTGGGTGGGGGACCGTCCCTGGGTGGGGGACCATCCCGGGTGGGGGACCGTGCCTGGGTGGGGGACTGTCCATGGGTGGGGGACCGTGCCTGGGTGGGGGACCGTCCATGGGTGGGGGACTGTACCTGATGGGGGACCGTGCCTGGGTGGGGGACCGTGCCTGGGTGGGGGACCGTCCCTGGGTGGGGGACTGTGCCCAGGTGGGGGACCGTCCCTGGGTGGGGGATCGTGCCTGGGTGGGGGACCGTCCCTGGGTGGGGGACCGTGCCTGGGTGGGGGACTGTCCCTGGGTGGGGGACCGTCCCTGGGTGGGGGACCGTACCTGATGGGGGACCGTGCCTGGGTGGGGGACCGTCCCTGGGTGGGGGATCGTGCCTGGGTGGGGGACCGTCCCTGGGTGGGGGACCGTGCCTGGGTGGGGGACTGTCCCTGGGTGGGGGACCGTGCCTGGGTGGGGGACCGTACCTGGGTGGAGGACTGTCCCTGGGTGGGGGACCGTCCCTGGGTGGGGGACCGTACCTGATGGGGGACCGTCCCTGGGTGGGGGACCGTCCCTGGGTGGGGGACCGTCCCTGGGTGGGGGACCGTACCTGATGGGGGACCGTGCCTGGGTGGGGGACCGTCCCTGGGTGGGGGACCATGCCCGGGTGGGGGACCATCCTGGGGATGTCGGGGCGCCGTGGATGCATGCTGGGTGGGGCGTGGGGCTCAGAGGCGGCCAGGCCTGACCACACTTGCCCTTCCCAGTGGAGCCTCTGTCGGGGAACCTGGTGGAGAAGGACTGCGTGGAGACGTGCACGCCCACCAACACCCGGCCCGGCCAGGTCACCAGCGGCACGGTGACCTGGTGCTGCCACAACGACCTGTGCAACGAGAGGCTCCCGAACGGCGCGCCCGGCCGCCCCCTGCTCGCCAGCACCGCCCTGGGCCTGGGGCTGGCCCTCGGCCTCCTGGCCCTCACCTTGGCCCCCCGCCTGTGAGCCCCGGGCCAGCCTCCCTTCCGTTCCCAGGCGCTCCCACGGCCCCCCAGCCGTGACGGCAGCTTCCTCGGAGGGTCCGGGCCAGGTCCTGCGGCATGAGCGCCGCCCTCCCACCATGAGAGCCCAGGGCCCTGGCCGGGGCGGGCATTCGGGCCCCTCTGACTTCTCGTCCATTCTGCTTGGTTCCCATTAATTTTTGTACTCAAAACTCCATCGGAATAAATGCTTGAAACCCGTGTGATTGTCTGTGCTGTTCCAGGGGTGGGGGGAGGCCACACAGGACCTCAAGGCCTGGGCCAAGCATGGCTGCACTTGAAATGCCACCGTCACCCCTATCCTCGGAGGGGCAGGGCCCTCCCCAGGCACCGGCTCTAACCCCCAGAAGAGAAGGGGCGCTCCTGGGAGGCCGAGGGCAGAGCACAGGGCAGAGGGAAGGCAGGCCCTCCCACAGGGGTTCAGGGAGGAGGGGCCGCCCCTCACACACACCCTCACCTGGAACGTCCTGGGACCCCCAGCTCTGCTGCGCCTGGAGCTGTGCCGACATTGACGGCCTCGCCGGGGCCAAGGTAACCCCGTTATTTGGGTCAGTCCCCGCAGGTGAGCCCTGCAGCCCCATTGGCCACCTCAACCTGGATGGAGAGAGGCGGGTGGAGAGGAGCTGTGTGCCAACAGATCACAGCCTCTGGGGGCCTGGCTCTGGGCTTGCTGCCTGGGTTCTGGGCTTGTTGCCTGGTTCTGGGCTCGCTGCCTGGGTTCTGGGCCCACTGCCCGGGTTCTGAGCCCCACAGCCCAGGTTCTGGGCCTGCTGCCTGGGTTCTGGGCCCACTGCCTGGGTTCTGGGCTTGCTGCCTGGGTTCTGGGCTCGCTGCCTGGGTTCTGAGCCCCACAGCCCAGGTTCTGGGCCTGCTGCCTGGGTTCTGGGCTTGCTTCCTGGTTCTGGGCTCACTGCCTGGGTTCTGGGCTCGTTGCCTGGGTTCTGGGCTTGCTGCCTGGGTTCTGGGCTTGCTGCCTGGTTCTGGGCTCGCTGCCTGGGTTCTGGGCTCGCTGCCTGGGTTCTGGGCTTGCTGCCTGGGTTCTGGGCTTGTTGCCTGGTTCTGGGCTCACTGCCTGGGTTCTGGGCCCACTGCCCGGGTTCTGAGCCCCACAGCCTAGGTTCTGGGCCTGCTGCCTGGGTTCTGGGCCTATTGCCTGGTTCTGGGCCCACTGCGTGGTTCTCTCACAGGGAGCCCCCTCAGGGCTGCAGAACGGACAGACAGACAGAGGGCGTGCTCCATCCACAGAGTGTGGTTGCTATAGGAGCAGGGGCAGCCACGTGGGCCCCAGGAGGCACCTGCACACTCCAGGGAGGACCAGCCGCCCCTGTGGGTAGAGCGCCGTCTGTGGCCTGGCAGGCGTCCAGGCTGAAGGCCACAGGCTGCAGGTGACTTCCAGGGACAACTTCAAGTGCAAGAACAGGCATGGCTCCCAGCCCATCACAGCCCTCCACCCTCCAGCCTCCCAGGGTCCCCATCCCACCTCCACCCTCCTGGCTGGGGTCTGTGGCCCCCCGGGCAGCCCCCCCTTCACCAGCCTAGACCCAACCTGAACCCCAGCCTGGCTCTGACCACGTCCCATCTCAAAGTGGGGAACGGGCGCCTCGGACCGGTGACTGGACGGAGAGGCTGGCCACGGGGCCACTTTCTTATGTTTTTTTCAAAAAATATATTTTTATTGATTTCAGAGAGGAAGGGAGAGAGAGAAACATCCATGATGAGAGAGAATCATGGATCGCTGACTCCTGGGAATGGAGCCCGCAACCCGGGCCTGTGCCCTGACCAGGAATCGAACCCTGACGCCAACCCGGAGCCGCGCCGGCCCGGCTGTTTTAACGTTGGCGGCTGTGCACGTGAGGGTGCTGGTCTGCCGGTGCTGCTCCTGGGACGTCTGTCTGGCTTAGGGTCGGGTGCTATTGGTCTCCTCCGCTGCTGGATGGCACTGTATGAAATCGCTATCACCCTTTTTTTAAAGTGTTTTGTAGATTCACTGGCGTGTTCTTCGTGGGAAGATTTTAAAACACAATTTCAAAGTCTTCAAAAGACAGAGGGATAATCCGTTCATACACAGGTGGGCAAAAGCAGGCTTACAGTTGCGCGTTGGGAAAAGAAGGCAACCACTGACACGGGTTCATGCGGGCGCCAACGCTGCGCGGGCTCCCGGCCCCGCCCGCCCGCCCACCCGATCCTCCTCGGTGAGCACTGCCAGCTCTGCCCCTGAAGGGCTCTGCCCCGTCACCGGGCGCAGCGCGGATCGGGGTGCGGCTGACAGTGTCCCTGACGCTCCTCGTCACGCCAGGGTGACCTGTCACGCTGTCCTTTCTCGTCCCCGATGCCTGCGATTTGTCGCGTCTCTTCCTTCCCATCAACCTGGCGCGGGGGTTAAAAACTCTCAGAGAATCAGCTTTTGGTTTGATTGATCTTCTCTACTGTGTTTTTGTTGTTTGTCGGTTGGTTGTTTTTTGTTAATCCTCACCCGAGGCTAATTTTTTCATTTATTTTTTAGAGAGTAGAAGGATGGAGGGAGGGGGAAAGGGAGGAGGAGGAGGAGGAGGAGGAGAGAGAAACATCTATGTGAGAGAGAAACATCTATGTGAGAGAGACACCCTGATTGGTTGCCTCCTGCATGCGCCCGGACCAGGGCCCGGGATCACACCTGCAACCCAGGTACGTGCCCTTGACCCTTTGATCAACAGGTGATGCTCTAACCACTAAGCAGACCAGTCAGGGTTTCTTTATTGTCTTTATTTTATTGATTTTTTGTGTGCTCTCTTTTATTATTTCTTGATTTTCCTACTTTGGGTTTGATTTGCCTTTTTCGTTCTAGTTTCAGGAGTTGAACCATTGTGTTGGGACTGAGAATAATGAAAAGGAGCCTTACTAAAATGTAGCCTGGAGGCCAGAAGGGGGCGCTCTCACCCCGGACACGCGTGTCAATCACGGGAGGACTCGTCAACCGGAAAGAATCCTCAATCACTGGTCCAGCAGGAAAGATGCGCCTGGCATCTTCCCAGCCAACCGCCCATGAAGGCCTGCGGGGGCGGGGGGCCGGGGGGGGGGGGGGGGGGGAGAGGGAGGGGGCGGGCTGGAGGAGGCTAATGAGGGAAAAAGAGGACATGAGTAATACTTTCAACAATGAAGATGAAAAACCCCCACAAAAACCAAAGTAGGTAAACTTAGACTTATCTAGAAAAAAAATAAAAGAAAATAAAGAAAAGAAACCGTCCACCCAACAACTCAGCCAGTGACGAGCCGCGAGCTCTCGCCTTTCCCCCAGGGACTTTTGTGCGAAAAAAATCCCTCCCAACTCCCTCCTTTTTCTCCATAAAATACGATTCCTCTCCTGTGTCTGTTGGACGCCCCATGGCTTTTGCTATAGCTTGCTTGTCCGGAAAAACCCATTTTCACGGCGAATTGTTTTATTTTAAGGTCAACAATTTTTTTTCTCTAATACAGGGGTTCTCAACCTTGGCTGCACATGAGAATCACCTGGGAATCTTTTTAAAATCCTGATTTCTGGGCCTCATCCTCCGGAAATTCTGTTTCTTTGTTACTAATGTTGTGCCCCCTCCCCTCCCCCCCCCCCCAATAACGTGCGCGCTAACCGAGTACCCGGCCAGGGCCTGTGTTTTATTTCTCACATTAAAAAAAACACGAAACTTTTAGGGCCCGTGAAAATCTTAAATTTTGCCTAAAATAGAACAGAAGCTAAACGTTAGTGAAGTTATAGCAAAAACACTATTCAATATGGATCCTGCCCGGTGGGAGGCCCTCCCGGCTGCTCTTACACTTTGCGCGCTGGGACCCGGGGTGGGACTGAGCCCCGAGAGGCTGGGTCACGGGCCGGGGTCACACAGCAGGCGAGGCTGCTGCAGGAAGGAGGGGCAGGGCGGCGGGTGGGGGGGCGCTCAGGGCGCCGTGTGACCCCCCGCATGCGGCAGCGGAAGGAGAGGGAGGGGCCAGACCCCGGGAGATGGCCCGTGACGTGTCGGGGCGCAGGACGTGCGTCTGAGGGTCGCGTGGGTGTCACTGCGGGGCCGCTGCGTCTGTGGGAGCGGCCGGCTGTCCCGGTGCCGCAGCGTCCTGACGCCGGGCTGGGGTCCGAGTGCCCGCGGGGCCAGCGGGGCGGTGGTGCCCGCAGAGCCGGGCTGGGGGCGGGGCCGACGGTGAGTCCGTGCGGGTTAGGGGCGGGGCCTGCAGAGCCGGGGCGGGGCCGACGGTGAGTCCGTGCGGGTGTCGTGCGGGTGTCGGGCGGGCTGGGGGCGGGGCTGCGGGAGCCCACGCGCGGCGGGCGGGCGCAGAGGCGGCTGGACCTCCCCGGCGCACGGACGCGCGCACTCGGCCGAGGCGGCGAGCGGCGGTGAGGGCTGAAGGTCACGGCGGAGGGCGCCCGACACCCACCCGCTGGGCCCTGCGCCTGGGGGGCGGGTCTGCGAGGGGCGGGCGGGGCAGGGCCGTGGGCATCCGCGGGTGACGCCCCACAAGTAGGTCGGGAGCCGGGGTGGCTGTTCCCGGGGACTGGGACACTGGGACGGGGAGTCTGCTTCGGGCCCTGGGGCGGAAGCCCGAATACCGCCGCGGGGAGGGGGGCGGTGAAGCGCCGTCCCGACCCCCCCACACCCAGGCCTTCCCAGAAAGGGGGTGTCTCCCGCCCGGCGTCCCCCCCCCCCGGAATGCGGCCGGGCCAGAGGCTTCCGCAGCGGCAGGGACGCTGGCCTGAGAGCTAGGGCGGGCGCTGGGGGTCCTCCTGGAGAGGGGACCCTCCTGGAGAGGGGACCCCGCCGGGACTGCAGAGTATCAGGAACTGGGGGACACGCAGGGGCACCCCGGGAACAGATGAGAAAGGGAGGTGGCACGGAGGAGGAGCCACCCTGGGGCCCCGGCCTGCCCTGGCCAGTCACCCTGCACCCAGGGCCTGGGTAGGGAGAGGGCTGCGTGCCAAGCTCCCAGCGGCCCCTGCGTGGACACCCCTGGGGAGCGTGTGGGTTGGGCCTGGCATTCAGGACCCCTCCGCCTCCCTCCCCTGCCCACCCCCTCGCGCCTGCACAGGTCCCACCCCTGCTCCTCTCATCACCTGATGCCTCCTCCAGGAGGCCTTCCCTGACACCCGGCTGAGCTGGGCGCCTCCTCTGCCCGCTGGCAGCCCGCCCAGGCGCCCATCCTTGCCCCCTTTGTGCAGGGCTGCGGTGCCACCAGCGGACCAGCAGCTCCGGAGGGCAGGGGGCTGTCCGGCCCCCTCTGTGCCCCCCCAGCCCCGCCTGAGTGGACTCGAGGGCCAGCTGCTGTCCACACCCCAGGCCCACTCTGCCCTCTGGCCCCAGCCATGGCGCCCCTGCTCGCCCTGTTCCTGGTGGCCCTGGTGGGCCTGCCTCTGGGTAAGATGGAGGGAGGGACGGACGCTGTGGGGAGGGGCCGGAAGTGGGGAGGGAGGCCCTGGGAAGGTGGTGGGACTGGGGGTCTGATGGGCCTGAGGAGGGCTTCTCCCTGTCTGTGACTGCACCCCCCACCCCCGCCCCCAGCCCAGGCCCTGGACTGCCACGTGTGTGCCTACAACGGGGAGAACTGCTTCAACCCCATGCGCTGCCCGTCCATGGTCACCTACTGCATGACCACGCGCACCTGTGAGTCAGGAATGCCCCGGCCCCTCCTGGGGATGCTGAGTGGGAGGCTCCCGGGTGTGGGGGAGTCTGAGGGGGTGCCCCACCGTCCTTTCTGGGAGCCTCCAGCTGAGGCTCCTGCTCGGATGGCCCTGCCTGCTGGGGTGGGGCAGCCCGGGGTCGCGGCCCCTCTCGGGTCAGCCCGCCTCCCGCCCTCCAGACTTCACCCCGACCAAGATGAAGGTGAGCAAGTCGTGCGTGCCCAGCTGCTTCGAGACTGTGTACGACGGCTACTCCAAGCACGCCTCCACCACCGTCTGCTGCCAGTACGACCTCTGCAACGGCGCCGGCCTCGCCGCCGTGGGGACCCTGGCCCTGGTCCCCGTGCTCCTGGCCGCCCTCTGGGGTCTGCTCTGAACCCCTGCCTGCCCCTCCCCGAGGAGCCATCAAGGACGAAGCTCGGAGAGGCACACGCCCCCCGCCCACCTTGCCCCCAGCCACGCCCAGGACTGTCTGCGAGGCCCCGGGCCTCCGAGCCCCCGATCTCCCCCCACCTTCGGGCCTCACCCCCCCCCCCCCCGGCCACGGCCTGTCCACATCAAAAGGCGGGTGCGGGCCTGGCCCTCTGGAGGCGTCTGGCTGGGTAGGAGAGCTCGGCCCTCCGTCCCAGGATGGGGCGCCCAGCCATGCGAGCTGTTTATGGGGGCCTTGGTGGGCCCCCCTTCCTCGCAGCCCTGGAGCGAGGGCCCTTGGAGGACGGCCTCGGTCCCCAGCTGTCCAGGGAGGGTGTCAGCTTGGGGTCAGCCAGGACGAGGGCTCAGGTCTGGGGTTGGGGGGGTTACTCAGTGCTGCTCTCGCTAAATGTAACGCCTAGCACAGCGTCTGCAGGTGCAGCTGTAATGGGGGAGCCTGCCGGGAACCACGGGGTACGCTCAGCCACCTGCGAACGGGAAACCCGCCTGGAACTGCCAAATAGTGGGCGCAGGCGCCGGCCAAGCCTTCCCTGGCGAGCCGGTAGCCGGGGCTAGATGAGCCCACCTCCTTCCCTTGTAAGCAAATAAAGCTCCAGACAACCAGGCCAGTTCTCCAACAGAGCGCCCCAAGCGGCGGGAGCCTTGAGTTCCGTAACATGGAGGGTGGGGAGGGCTGCCAGGCGAGGTTATATTTGGCGGTGCCCACAACTGACTCCAGGGCTATTTTGGGCCGGGAGAGCAAGGAGATAAGCGAAGGGCCACTCCAGTCTGGTTTTCAGGCCCCATGGAGACACGGGCCTTATGAGAGGCCTGAGCTCTGATCCCACTGGGAGGGATGAGTGCAACCAGGGCGGACAGCCTGGGGGAGGGGGCTCGGATCCTCACGGGGAGCTGGGCTGATGGGAGGAGAGGAGGCCCCAGAATCGCGCTCCCGCCCTGCACCCTCCCTCGGGGTGACTGCGTCCCTCCGCAGCCCGGCCTGGCCCGCAGTGGGATCCCTGCCTTGACCCCCAAGGCCCCGCTGGCCAGTCTGAGGGTCGAGGGTCCCGTGGGCCTGACTCTGCCCCGAAGGGCGGGAACTCTGTCCATCACTGAGTGAGACAGAGCCCCCTCCCCGCTCCTGGGCCTGGGGCGTCTGCTATGGCAGGTGTGGGTGGGGTGGGCGAGGGCTGGAAGGGCCCCAGCAGGGGGTGCAGGTGCGGAGGCCACTCTGAGCTGTGGGCATCCACTGCCCTGATGGTTCCCCAGAGGAACCGGGGCCTTGGGTGCTGTGTGGCCCTCCTGGGAGGGAAGGTGGGGCGGTGGTGATGGGGAGGGGGGCGGGGAAAGAAGCCCCAACGACAAGGAGCCCCCCTGGCCCACCTCCCCCGGGGAAGTGCACGGACTAGAAGGTGCTCATGGCATCCTGATTCCGTGATCCCAGCAACCTAAGTGCCTCGGCCAGAGGTGCTGGTCCCTGGGGACACGGCCAGGCCGGGGTCCTTCCGGAAGGACATGGAAGAAAGGGGTTCAGCAGCTGCCTTGGGGGAGCCTCTGCGCACTACTGGGCCCCCCAGGGGACACCTCCCACCTACAGCTCAGACACCACCCACAGGTTGTGGGCAGACGGAGCAACCCGATCCTGGTCACACCCTGACCCTGGTCACACTGAGCCCTGACCCTGGTCACACTGAGCCCTGAGCCTGGTCACACTCAGCCCTGACCCTGGTCACACACTGGTGGGCCCCAGGAAGGGCGGGGCCTCTCGGCAGGCAGGCAGCCTCAACTGCGCCAGCCCAGGCCCTCCTGGGCGACCCCCTCCCACCTCAGCAGGAACTGGACTTCGCAGGGAGGGTCAGCCCAGGCCTCCCAGGGGCTCGGCGGAAACTCTCGGAGTGATGCCTGCCCCCCTTCGGGCCAGGTGTGTGCCCGGGCAGGTGTGTGCTCCCGCGGAAAGCAGGGCGGAGCCCCCGGGTCTGAGGACAGGCAGGCCGTGGGCTGGGCGGGACCGAGAGGCCCGAGGGTGTGAGGCGGTGGAGTCTAATCCGCCAGCTCCCTGCCCCAGTGCCGGTGCAGCTCCGAGGTGACCCACCGCCGCCGGGGCCTCAGTCCCACATCTGAGCACAGGCCGAGGGCGGCACCCGGAGCTGCAGTGCTGAGACCTGGGTGCCCACCCTCGGGCCCACCCAGCGCCCGTGAGACAGGCCCTCCCAGTCGAGGACATGGGACCCACCGGAAGCGGGGGGAGGGGGCACCCAGGACAAGACAGACTGTCAACCCGGGGGAAGGGCACCTCTGTGGTGTGAGAGAGAGAGGGGTGCAGATTTGGAGTTGGTGGGTGCAGTGAGCCCCGAGGGGGTCTGGGCACAGCCCCGCAAGACCCTGGCCTTGACCCCTCGGCCAGAGGCCCCAGCGCTGCGTCTACAACCCCACCCCGGGTTTGCCCTGGCCTCTGGGTGAAGTGGGGGTGACAGGGTCACAGGCAGGTGCACCCTGAGAGGCCGAGGTGCAGGCACCCAGGTGTGTGTGCCTGCGTGCACACGTGTGCCTATATGCACGTGTGTGCCTGTGTGTGCGCGCGCACGCGTGTGTGGTGCGAAGCAGTGGCTGGAGCCACGCTACATCGTCAGACCCCAGTGCCCCTCTCCTGCCTGACCTCGGCCCAGGGACTCCCATCTATCTCCCAGCCCGGGGGGGGGGGGGCTGAGGGGCAGCCATTGGAGGTCAAGGTGGATGTAAGGGTCGGCGGCCCCAAGGTGACCCTGGCCCCCCCGCCCCCCCCGCCAGGACCTCTGTTGATCCGTGTTTCTCTTTGTCCCTGGAGCCCACAGACACTCTGTGGCCAGTTGCCCAGGCAGCAGCCTGCCCAGTCGCCCAACCTGCCCCTCCCCGCCCCGTGACCCCCTCAGAGGAGCTGGGAGGGGGGCCCTGGCACCGGGGTGCGGGGGGTGGGACTTGGGCCCAGAGTCACAGACGAGGGATCTGCCCTGGAGCTGGAAGTGGGCGCGCAGGCAGGGGGTGCCCGGAGGTGGGAGTGGGGGTGGGAAGCCCCCTGCGCTCTCTCTGGGCAGCCTGGGCGGGGCGGGGGGCGGGGCTGCCAGGCACAGGTGTTTCCTGGTAGAGGAGGGAGAAGGACCCCGACGCTAAGGGGGGTCACCAGGGCGGGAGGTGGAGGAATGAGGAAGGGGCAGGAGGGAGGGCCGGGCGGGGCGGCTCTCGCACCTAATCCGCCCGGCTGACCGGTCTGGGCTGTGCTGGTGCCCATCCCCGCGGGCAGGCCCAGGACCAGCGCAGTGGCCAGTGGCGGTGCGGGACGGGACCATGCGGGGGACGCGGTTGGCGCTGCTGGCGCTGGTGCTGGCGTCCTGTGGTCGGCTCGGTGAGAGGCGGGATGGCCGGGGGGGGGGGGCGGGGGGCAGGGGAGGAAGAAAGCGGGTGCGGGTGCGTGTGTGTGTGTGTGTGTGTGTGTGTGCCCGCGCGGCGCCCGCTCTGAGTGGCTCAGTTGGTTGAGCGTCACGACAGGTCGCCTGTTTGATTCCCGTCAGGGTGGGCGCGGAAGGCGGCCGATCTTTGCTTCTCTCTCATCTCCGTCCCCCCTCCCTCTAACATGTCCTCCAGTGAGGAAGGAAGGAAAGGGAGGAAGGAAGGAGGGGGAGGCTGAGGAGGGAGGGGGAGGCTGAGGAGAGTGGTGTCCCCCGGTGGGAGGAGATGGAGGGCGAGGGCCAGCCTGGAGGGGCTGAGGGTGAGGAGAGTGTGCAGTGAGGGTGCTGGGTCACGGGCAGAGGCCCTGGGTGCCCACCAGGGCGCTGCCCTTCCCGGGGACCCTCAGGCAGGGTGTGGGCCAGACCAGGGAGTTGCTGGGGGCAGCAGAGGACGGACAGAGAGGGTGAGCACCTGAGAAAACAGCTGAGGGGACAGCCCAGCCCCTCAGGCTCCCACATCCAGCTGCACGAGAAGCTGGGTCTGAGCCAGATGACATGGTTCTGCCCATTTCTCAGAGGGGGAAACTGAGGCTAGCCAGAGGGACTCAGCGAGCCCAGTGCGGGTGAGAAGCCTGTGGCCTCACCGGGTCAGTGGGCTCCGGGGCAGGGGTGGGGCAGGTAGCAGGGAAGGGGAGCGGCCGGGCCCCACCCCGGCATCGTGCACCTGACCTGCCTGGGTCCCTGCCTGGCCCCTCCCCCCCCGCCCGACAGACACCAGTGCCGCCAGGACACCGCCAGGGCTGCCTTGTCCCCGCCCCGGGGCACAGGCTGCCTCAGGGTTCCCCATTTCCACTGGGCAACTGGGCCCCCGGGGGCATCGGCGGGGCCTGCCTGACTCGCCCTTGTCACCGCCCCAGCCGTGGCCCTGAAATGCTTCACCTGCCAGGAGCCCTCGGGGGTGTTCAGCTGCGTCCTCATCGCCACCTGCAAGGCCAACGAAACCATGTGCAAGACCACACTCTACTCCCGGGAGATCGGTCAGTGCCGGGGCGGGCGGGCGGGCTGTGCCGGGGTCAGCGTGGCCTCCCCGGCGAGGACCCTGTGTGGTGGCCGTGTGCTGGCACAGTGGGCACTCCACTGGTGCTGGTGGGAGGACAGGGGGCCGGGTCACAGAGGGAGGGAGACGGGGTGGTGACCTGTGGTGGGTCCTGCCGGAGGCGCGAGGCCAGCCTGACGCGGGTGCCCTCGCCCACAGTGTACCCCTTCCTGGGGGACGTCACGGTGACCAAGTCCTGCGCCAGCAAGTGTGTGCCCTCGGACGTGGACGGCATCGGCCTGACACGGCCGGTGTCCTGCTGTAACACTGACCTGTGCAATGTGGACGTGGGCGCGGCGGGCGGGGCACCCACCCCCCACAGCCCCCGTGGCCTGGCCCTGGCCCTCACGCTGGCCTCCCTCCTGAGCCTCCCCCTCTAGTGCCCCCCCTCCCCCCGGCCGGGATGCCCTTGAAGAAGCTCGCCCCCCTGCACCAGGCCTCCCGGTCTCCTTTCTGGGGCGTCTCCACCTGAAGCCTGCGCCCCACCCCCCTGCCCCCACCGACTGCTCTCTCCTCGTCACACCAGTCACATCACACCACGGCCTCCCCGCCCCCCTGGGAGCGAGGATGGTCACCAGGCCGGGGCACGCACAGACCTCTGGGCTTGGCTGCTGGCTGGGGGCGGGGGGCGGAGATGGGACCCCAGGTGCAGGGGGAACACCGCACCCACCAGAGCCAGGTCAGGGTGGCTTCTCGGAGGAGGAGGCAGCAGGGCAAGGCCTTCCACGACGGAGAGGTTGGGTGGAGGGGGCGCCAGGCCAGGAGGAAGGGCCAGGCCAGCCAGCAGTGACCCAGGACCAGGCACGGCTCCGGGAAGCACCCACTGTCACTCACCCGGCCCACGGCCAGGCCCATGACGAGGTCCCCCCGTGGCAGGGGGTGCTGAGAGGTGTGGGGGATCCCCTGAGTGTCCACGCCCCCTTCTCCAGGCCCCACTCCCAGTGTCCAGGGAAACCCAGGCTCCAGTGCAGAGGGACCTTCACCTTGGACTTGGGCCGGCACCAACCCCCAGAGGGCTGCCCCTCTGTCTAGACTGGCAACCTGCATGCACGCGTGTGTGCATGCGTGTGCACACGCATGTGCGCGCGGGCCTGTGTGCCTCCCACCGGGAGCGCCCTCCCTGCCACACGTGGCCGGCCAGGCGGTTTGATTTGCGGGACCCTCTCTCCTTTTGCAAACATGCCCTCCTTGTCTCCTGGCATCTCTCCCTGGTCCCACACATTGACCAGCCCACGGCCTGGCCCCTGCTGTCCGCAGGCCGCCAGGGGAGGGGAGGAGCCAGGCTTGGTCCCGGGCGGCAAACCACCAGCCGCCCCGCACCCAGCTGGATGCCAGTTGCAAACCCAGCTCTCCAGCCGCCATCCTGTCCCAGCCCAGAGCCAGGCCCTCCTGGGCAGGTCAGAGCAGGGACGGGGCCCCTCCCCCACCAGGGGCCCGAGAACAGCCTTACACTCATCATAACTCTCCCTCCCCCACCGGAGCCGGGGCACAGCCTCCCGCGCACCCTGGGGGCCACGGGACTTGACCCTGGGACCAAACTGGACACCTGAGCCCGGCACCCGGACATGGGCCAGCAAGATCTGGGGGTGACGAAGCCGGAGCCGGGGCCACTCCTCCCTGCCCTGGGCCTCGCGTTCTGTGGACCGGGGCCAGTCCTGCCCCACCAGCCAGTCCCCCCCATGGCGCCCCCTCCCCGTTCACAGGAATCCAACAAGCCAGGACGCGACCCCGGGAATGCCCGCTGCTTCGGGGTGGGGGTGGGGTCGGCGCTTCCAAACAAGGACCTCACCCAGACACTCACACCGAAGACCCTTTAATCTCGGGTCCTTTAGCAGAACACACATTGCAGCTTCCCAGCGGCTGTAAGGCGACCGTGTGCGCGTGAGGCATGAGGCGGGCTGTGCTCCTGGCTCCAAGGCGGGGGTGGGGGCCTCCCCGACTGGGCAAGGCGAGGCTCTGGGCTCCGGCTGCCTGGCCCGCCCGTGCGCTCGGGGGGGGGGGGGGGGGGGGGGCAGCGCCACACACACAGGTGGCGGCAGTCACGCATCCTGGGCCCTGACCTGTGTCCCGGGCTGGGCTTTCTTGCTTGTTGGTTTCAGCCAGTTCCTGCCTCTCTCCAGCTGTGGGGTTGGGGGGGGGGGGGGCTTGGCCACACCCAGCAGGTGGGTGGCTCCATCAGGGAGCCCCGAGGGCAGCTCCCGGCCAGGCCACTGGGGTGGAACCGAGAAGACCCCTCCCAGCCCCGGCCCATCAGGGAGGCGGCCCCTCCCAGGAAGAAGGGGAGATGGGCAGCAGAACAGGGTGCGAGGCAAGGCCAGCCAGTGGGAGGGCCAGAGAGGGCAGGGCCCCACCCGTGGGCACACAGCACACCCCAATGGGACCAAGGAATGCAGACAGTGAGGGCGGGTGCAGAGGGCACCCCCCAGCTTCAGGAAGCTCGCCACCTGCACAGAAGCCCCACGCCCTCTGACCCGCTAGACTCCGCCGTGGCCTGCCACCCCCTCACCTGCAGCCCGAGGGAGGGACGGGCCTGAGATGCTGGCGGCTCCTCAGGTGCCCGAATTGGGCCCCCCTCCCCCACCATCTCCGACTGCGGGGCTCGGAGCTCAGTGGGGCTCCAGGTGCTCCCTGAGCCCCGAGCGATCTCTGGACTCGGGCCCATGGAAGCCTGGCACCCCCCAACCCAGTCCCAACGCCCAGGACCCTGGGTCTCCCTCTTCACTCACCGCCTCCACCCGCAGGACAGAGATAGGTCAGGGCGCCTAGGTCACCCCATCCCATGCTCAGTGGGGAGGCTCTCAGAGGGGCGTCAATTATGGGGGTGGGGGGAGGGCCGAGCGAGTGAAGGGGGCTGGGCTGGTCACAGGCTACCTCAGCTTGGAGAGCCCGGGCCGCCTCCCCATTCTGCAGTGTCTGCCTCCTGGCAGGCGGGGACGGGCGGGTGACTGCCTAGGTAGTGGCTGGCGGGCAGGGATGGTCACTGGTCCTTGACAACGTCGCTGAGCCCGCTCTCGGCCCGGAGCAGCCGGCTGCTGGCCTCGTTGTAGGCGATCCAGTGCTGCAGGTCCTCCGGCAGCTCCGGTGGCTCCACCTGCAGGGGGAGGGGGAGGGGGAGCGGGAGAGGTGAGGCTGGCTCCCTGAGCTCTCAGCTGCCATGGCGACCAGCAGGGGTGCAGGGAGGACCAGCCTGGCCAGGTGCTGCCGCCACCCCTCTAGGCCCAGGTGTCTCCTCCAGCTCCCAGGTACCCCCACCTCCTGGGCCCTCAGTGGCTAAACCTCTCCCATCTTCGCCAGGCCTGCGTCCCCAGGGCCTGCCTGAGCCCTCCGTGTGTCCCCAGAATCAGGTCAAAACCTCTGAGGCCAGCTGGCCAGAGAGGTGACAGGAGATGGGGAGCCAGAGGCCTTCGGAGGCAGAGCAGGGGCTGGAGGGCGGAGGGACCGGGGGGCTTGTCTTGAGCCCCCCTCTTTCTCGAGGGCGCCATCAAGGGCTGAGCTTGTCCTCCGACACCCCCCCCCCCCGGCTGACTGCTGAGTTCCCGCCCGGCCCACCGGCCCGTTATTGTGCTGGGGTGGTGGGCCAGATGGGGGTGAGAGGCCGTGCTGACTGGCTTTGGGAGCTCCCAGGGGTGAGACGAGGCCCCAGGGACATGCCACCAACTCAGAGCACCCAGAGGCCCAGCCTCCCCTGCAGACGGGGAGCTGCCGTGTCAGCACAAGTCGGGCTCGGGCTCGGGCTCCCGGGAGCCGCTGTCCCCCAAGGCCCCGCCGCCCCACGCCAGCCTTCAGCAGGCAGGACTCCTGGGCCCTGGGCTCGGCCCGCCCCACACTAAATCCGAGACTCCCGCTAGGACTCCCGGGGCTCAGGCTGGAGAGCGGGCACCCCCCGCCATGCTTGGCCCTCCTGTCCCTGGCTGGTGTCCTCGGCACATGCCTGCGTGCTGTGCTGTTGGCCGCCCACCTCTCGTGGGGACCACCCCCACCAGCTCAGTGCCCCCCAGCCAGGCCTGACCGCATCACAGCGTCCCTTGCAGGACGGCGGCCAGACCCCCCTCCTCTGCCTTCCGCTCCCAGCTCTCAGCCCAGGAACCTACAGCCTTGCTGGCCACCCACCCCCTGCCGGCTTCCTGACACCTGAAGGGACACACAGGACATCTCTGCCCCTGAGGGGCTGGGGGAGACCCAGGCCCTCAGGTTGTGCTCCTGGGGCTCGCTGTGCAGCCTCGGGCAGTTCCCATCCCTCTCTGGGCCTGCTTCCCCATCACTGACGAGGGGAGACGCTGACCAGGAAGGTGAGGCCGAGTCCCTCCCTCCTGTTCTCAGAGGGCAGCGCCCTGCCTGAGGGCACCTTGGGTGGGGACAGGCCCGGCGTGGGCACCGGAGCTCCAGGCCTTTTCGGGAACCCGCCTGCAGCCGGAGTCTGCCCTTGCCAACCTCGCGGCGGCAGCACCCTGGCCGTCCCCAGGGCCCAGTTGCCAGGCTGCCAGGCGGCTGGGGGGTGGAGGGAGGGCTGCGCTGTGCCGGGAGGAGCTGGCCGCTGGCCCTGGGGAGGGACCCTGAGCCCCAGGCCGCACTGCGGCTACTTCTCTCCAACTGGACACACCGAGGCCTGCAGCTCTCCAGGGCTCCGTCCCCAGTGCCAGTCCCAGGGGGCGGCGACCCAGCCCTCGGCTCCGAGCTCCTGAGGGGGTCTCAGAACTCCCAGCAACTTCCGCTCACTGACACCCCTCCCCACACACACTATGCTCAGAACCAAGGACCAGAGAGGGCGGCTCCACACTCCAAGACACACAACAGACAGAGCCTGGGAGAGGCCTGGAGGCTGAGGGGTCAGGCCAGGAAGTGGCAGGAGGGGCAAGCACGGTCCGGGTATGGCGTGGATTCGGGACCCCCAGGAAGAACGGCCTCAGTGAAGGAGGCTCCGGGCCCAAAGGGAAGGTCGGTGCGCTGCCGGGCGGGCACCCAGAGGGAAGGGGTCTCACCGGGGGCGGGGCAAGGACCGGGAGCGCGCGGGGTCGCGCGCCGGGAGGGGGGCTCACCCTGCGCTTGCACAGGTGCTGCACCACGCGCTCCGGCGAGGCGCCCAGCACGTGCTGGCGGGAGCGCAGCAGCGCGCACACGAAGCCGTCGCGCAGGCTGACGAAGCGCGCCTCCAGGTAGAAGGCGCGGTCGTCCCAGCCCAGCAGGCGGGTGCGCACCTCGAAGGGCTCCAGCAGGCGCAGCGAGCGGCGGTAGCGCGCGCACGAGGCGGCCAGCACGGCGCGCGCCCCGAGCGTGCGCAGCGCCCCGAGCACCCCGCAGCGGGCCAGGTGCGCGGCGCGCGCCACGTCGGCCTCGCGCAAGTAGCGCGCGTTGTTCATGTGCAGCAGCAGGTCCAGGTCCGAGGGCAGCACGCGGCCCGCGTAGCGCTGCTCGGCCAGCAGGTCCCGGACGCGCGGCTGCAGGAGGCGCGCGCGCAGCACGGCGCACGGGACGCGCAGCAGGTACCACCCGTCCAGCAGCGCGAAGTAGGCGAGCGCCAAGGCCAGCAGCGCCACGACCAGCTCCAGCATCGCGACGGAGCCGCCGGGCCAGGGCCACCGGTGCGCGCTGCGCCGCCACCCGCGCCCGCCAGCCCCGGAACCGGCGAGCGCCGCGCGCGGCCGGAGCGAACCACCGCGCGAAGCCGGCTGAGGGGGGGACGCGCCCGAGGCCGCGGGTGCTGCAGGCAGGAACCCCGCCCCTCGCCGCCGGCACCCCCGTGTCCTCAGTGGTCCCTTCCGCCCCGCCGCCGGCGCCGTTATTGCTTTCCGGGAGGGTGGGGCGCCGAGGCGCGCGCGGAGCACCACAGCGGCACCTGGCGGCCGCGCTCCGCGTGGCGGGCTGGATCGCGGACCGTCGCCCGCAGGGTCCCCGCCTGGCCAGGTGCGCGGGTGTCCCGTTGGCCCCCGAGATTCGGCCCCTGATTGGAGGGGAGTCAAAGGGCCCAGCGCTTCCCCGGCCCAGGCCGCGGGACTTCGCCAGAGAAATGGGCACAGTCAGCCCCCGGGCGCTCGTTGGAGACTCTGCTGGAAGTTGACCTTCCTAGGCTCCTGAGCCTCGGGGGACTCCCCACTTCCGCAGGGCGACACCCCCAAAGCATAAGCGGTGGATTTAGGGCACATCACAGTCTGACCCCAATGCACCTTTCAGTCCCAGCCTGTAGCCTCGTTACTCCTCCCCACCCACATTCACCCCAACCCCCCAAAGATCCTGACACCCCAACTTTATTCCCAGGCATTCCCACCCTGTGCCCCTTTAGAAACGGGAGCAGATCACGCCTGGAGGCGGGGGGGGGGGGGCGGGAGGCGGGGACGCTCATGACTCAGCAATGGGCTCAGGGCATCGCACTTGGGACTCAGCCAGCGGCCCCTGGCCTCTCCCTCCGCTGCCAGGCTGGGGAGGGGAGCGGAGAAGGGCAGGCCCCTGGGCTCTCAAGTCTCGGTGTTGGCAGTGACCCGGAGGGCACCCCTCAGTCTGCGCTGGATCCTGGGCTTGGAGCTCCTGGTGCTTGCTGTCGGCCGCTCTGAGAAGCTCCAGGGCAGCTGGGCTCCAGTCCAGCCCACACGGCCATGTAGGTGCAGGGCTCTCAGCCGCCCTCTCCAAGGAGCAGCTTCCCCGGGCGGCCCACCCCGCGGCCCCACGCGAGCCGGGCGGCTGTGCACACCTCGGACCTGGAAGCCCTGGGGTGGAGTATCTGAGCCAAGATGGAGGAAGCAGGGATCCAAGCCCCCAGTGCCACCAGCCCTGTGCTCAGCCGCCACAGAACCCGGCCGATGCCTGGCAGCCTTGGGGGCCATTGTCATGACCCATTTTCCAGAAGGAAAGCTGAGGCTCTGATCGGGTGAGTGACCGCCTGGGACCCTGGGCCAGGAGAGCCTGAGCCAGGCCTGGGGTCCTGCCTGCAGCAGCACAGGCCGGGCCCTCCCCTGGGGACCCTGCTGCCCAAATAAGAAGCCAGGGCTGGGCTTTGGGGGCAGGACCCCAGTCCTCTGGGCACAGACAGCCCCCAGAGGTCCCTCCACCGCTGCCCTTTTCCGTTCGTCCTGCCTTCCCTCGGTGGCACTTTTCTTTGGTTACCTCACCTAAGTATAATTTTCCCATTGATTTTGAGGGAGGGAGGGAGGGAGGGGGGAGGGAGGGAGGGAGGGAGGGGAGAGAGAAACATCGGTGTGAGAGAGACACATCGATGGGTAGACTCCTGCATGCTCCCTGCCTGGGGCTGGGGATTGAACCTGCAACCCAGGTATGTGCCCTGGCCCAGAATCGAACCCAGGGCCCATCGGTGTGCGGGCTGATGCTCTAGCCACTGAGACACAAGCCAGGGCCCTGGCACTGCTTAACTTGCAGCTGTGTGCCCCTGTGCCTCCTGCCCACCCGCAGGCATCTCTCTGTCGTCTACCGTCCAGGAGCCAGGCCCTACCCCAGCGTCAGGCAGAACTGCAGGGGCAGGAGGCCCCCAACCCCGACCCGTAGCCCTGGGACCCGTTGCCCGTCCTGCCTTCTTATGTCTCCCTGTGGGTGCCCGGATGCCCGCTCTGCGCCCGCCCCCCCGCGTCATCAGAAGCACACAGCTTGTCTGGCTTCACAGAGTGGATGACAAAGGGACCACAGACCCAACCCGACAAGCTCAGGGGGCCATCGTGGTGGGCCCTCCACACTCAGACTGAAGGGAGCCCCAACTAGGAGTGGGGCCTGGCGGGCGTCGCGTGGCTTCCCTGCGGTCAGGCTCCACCTGCAGCGAGTCTCTCCTGCGCTTTGCGTCCAGGAGGACACATCTTTGGGGTGTCAGAGGGACCGTCCTCTCCGGGCCCTCAGGGTCACCCCGCACCAGGGCGGGGGCCGCAGAGCCCACTGCTGTCTTGTTCTCCGAATCCCATCTGTACGCTGTAAACGTTAAAAGTGAACCAACCACACTACCCTTCCGCCAACATTAAAGAAGTACATTTTTTAATGTTTTCATTTTACTTTTAAATGTTTTTTATTGATTTCAGAGAGGAAGGGAGAGGGAGCGAGGGACAGAAACATCAGTGATGAGAGAGTCATTGATTGGCTGCCTCCTGCAGGCCCCCACCTGGGGATGGAGCCCACAACCCAGGCGTGTGCCCTGACCGGGAATCCAACCGTGACCTCCCGGCTCATAAGATGACATGCTCGGCCACTGAGCCCCACCGGCCGGCCTCCCGAGCACGTCCATCCGATCCCAGCGGTTCCCCGTTGCTCTCTCCTGCCTCCCTGGTGACCGCCTGTGCCCCCGCTGGGATTCTGGTGTGTGGCCTACGCTGCACTCTCCTGCGCATTTTCTCTCGAGGCCTCGCTTCCTGGCAGTTGCCGCCAGTTTGGCTCAAAGAAACTCTTACCAGCTCTCTGCAGGGCGGGCGTTTCCGAGTTCACAGCCTCACAGCAGAGGGGACACAGATGGGGAGGGGGTCACAGCAGAGGGGACACAGCTGGGGGAGGGATCACAGCAGAGGGGACACAGCTGGGGGAGGGATCACAGCAGAGGGGACACAGCTGGGGGAGGGGTCACAGCGGAGGGGAGGGGGTCACAGCAGAGGGGACACAGCTGGGGGAGGCCTCACAGCTGCGGGAGGGGGTCAAAGCGGGAGGGGACGCAGCTGGGGGAGGGATCACAGCAGAGGGGACACAGCTGGGGGAGGGATCACAGCAGAAGGGACACAGCTAGGGGAGGGGTCACAGCTGGGGGAGGGGACGCAGCTGGGGGAGGGGGGTCACAGCGGGAGGGGACACAGCTGGGGGAGGGATCACAGCAGAAGGGACACAGCTGGGGGAGGGGTCACAGCTGGGGGAGGGGGGTCACAGCGGGAGGGGACACAGCTGGGGGAGGGATCACAGCAGAAGGGACACAGCTGGGGGAGGGGTCACAGCTGGGGGAGGGGACGCAGCTGGGGGAGGGGGGGTCACAGCGGGAGGGGACACAGCTGGGGGAGGGATCACAGCAGAAGGGACACAGCTGGGGGAGGGGTCACAGCTGGGGGAGGGGACGCAGCTGGGGGAGGGATCACAGCGGAGGGGACACAGCTGGGGAGGAGGTCACAGCGGGAGGGGACAGAGATGGGGGAGGGGACAGAGCTGGGGGAGGCCTCTCCTAATCTGATGGGGATGGAGTTTAGGTGCAGCTTCAGCGGCTCGCCCTGCCCCCTGCCCTCTGCTCTGCAGTCACCTCTTGGGGCTCCAGATTTTCTGTTCCCTCCATATTTGGCCGACGTCCCAGCCCATGCAGCAGGTCTGGCTGGGGCAGTTCCCCAGCCTGGCTTCCTGCTCTTGCCACCAGTGGGCCACCCCAGGGGCGGGCAGGGTCTGCTGGGAACACCCGGCCTTCCACGGGAGGCCCTGGCCCACAGACCCGTGTGACCTCCTGGGCTGCCACCCGATCCCTCGCTGCTGGAGGTCCCCCCTCGGCCAGCTGGGCGCAGGCTTCCCCAGCTCCCTCAGCCTGAGCCCCTTCAGTGCTGGGAGAAACTCACCGCCCCGAGGCCCTACCCCAGGGGCAGGCTGCTGAGGTGCGGCCTCCAGAGCAGGGGTTGGGGGTTGGGGGGGAGGGAGGGGCTCGGTGGGCCTCCAGCTGGGGGCGGGGGCAGGGGGACACTGCCCGCCCCAGGACTGAGGACACCCGTGGGTGTTTGTCCCCGTCCTCCCTCTGGCAGAGCAGACTCAGTCCTCGAGGCGAGGCCAGAGGTCCCAGAGGGATGGTGGGGGACCCTGGGGGATCTCCATGCGTCTTGGCGATGGGTGCATGTGGTGCCATGCTCACGAGGTGCCAGCAGACCGTCACACAGGCACAGAGCTGGCCTTCCCGGGGGCCAACCCCACTCGCTGTCCGGGGAGACCCCCAAGGGAGAGTCCAGGGTTCCAGTCCCTTCGGGCCCCAGTCTCCTCTGCCCAGCATGCCTCACTGCAGCAGGCTCAGCCCCGCCACACGGAGCCGGGAGCAACCAGGCGGCTGCCGGCCCAGGCCACTAAGTTTTGGGGTGCACTGGCAAGCGGACGTCATGGCTGCTACCGGCGCTCGGGGCAGGAGCAGAAACCAGTGAGACTGCGGGGCTAGGTGTGGGCCAGAGCAGGCGGCAGGAGGAGAGCAGGGCAGCCTCGCGCGGCTGCGGAGGGCAGGGCCCAGCCCGGCTCCTGTCTACCGGGTGTGGGTGCAGAGCGCACGGAGCGAGCGTCAGGGGTGACTGTCTTTGCCCGCGTGAACGGAAAGGGGGGCTGTCAGCCTCCGCGGTGTGTGAAGCCCTCAGAATGGGGCGGCCGCCCCGGGGGTGGGTGTGGACAGTCCAGGGGGGGCCCGGCCGGTCAGGAGTCCGCAGGAGGCAGGAGGCCAGAGCACCAGGGGGTGGGGCGGGGCGGGTCCTGGGAGCCGAGGGAGGAGATGGGGCGGAGGGGCCAAAGCCTGTCTCAGGTCCCGTCCGCCGGACGAAGGACTGTGAGCGCGGGGTAAGCAACACACAGAGTAACTCACGCCCCGGGCCGCGTCCGAAAGGAGTCTTCGGAGCTAAAACCAAGGAGTCCAGGGCGTGCTCCCCCGGGAGGGAGGCTCCCGGGAGAAGCGTTCCCTCCCTTTTCCAGGCGGGGGCGTCCGCACTCCTCGGCCGTGGCCCCTTCCCTCCCCGACCAGGCGCACTGCAGCCCGAGTCTGTCCTCGTGTCTCCCTTCTCCCCTGGCTTCCTTGTCACACTGTCGTCCGCCCACCGGGACCCTGTGACGGCCCGGGCCCTCCCTGATGTCAGGGCACCGTCCCCATCTCCAGAGCCCGAACGGAATCGCACCTGCCAAGTCCCGGTTGCCATGTGAGGGGACTGTTCACAGGTTCTGGGGATCAGGGTGTGGACAGCGGGCTGGGGGGCATGGGTTCCACATGCAAATTAGCCACCCCTCCCAAGGCCGCCCAAAGTTCCAGCTCAGGACAGCACCAACTCAGGTCCAAATCGCATCCAAGTTCTGCCCGCTCGCTCAAAAGCCTCAAATCTCATCATAGAAATCACCAACATCAGGTTCGGATGAGGCTCAGGCTAAGCAAGAGGCTGGGTGGGAAGGACACAGCGTGGCCACTGGGTGTGGCTAAGGGAGGGGCTCAGAGACTGCCCGTCAAAGGCTGCCCTGGTCTGGGGGTGCGGGGTGGGAGCTGGGGTGGAGGGGGCTCTGAGCCCTGTCCGCCCGGGGCAGACCCTGGCCCAGGACTGCGAGGGCCCCGCTCATCACGAAACCCAAGGCGCAGTCACCCCACAGACGGACAAGTCGAGGCGCACCATGGAAGTCACCCTGGATGCCTGGCTTCCATCTGCAAGCCCACTGCCTCCTGCGGAGCCACCGAGACGCGGGTCCTCCGGGATGCCTAGAGCGTCCCGGAAGTGATGAAGCGGAGGGGCGCGGCCCGGCGGAGGGCGGGGCGCCGGTACATCCGGCGGCGGCGGCCCGGCGCCGGCAGGTGAGTGGGGCGGGCCTGGGGAGCGCGGGCGCCCTGAGGTCTCTGATCCCCTCCCGCCCAGCAGCGCTCCCGGGAGCCGCACCCCGGTTCGGGCCGAGCCCCTCCGCCTCCCGCCCCACGGGGACCGGGCCGAGCTGCCCGCCCCGAGCCATCCCTGCAGCCCCCGCCCGGAGCCTGGCGGCGCCCGCTCCCGACCCGGGGGCTCCGCCTGCAGAGGACACCAGCCACTGCCCCCGGAGTCGCCCTCCCTTCCCCCGAGGAAGCCGCCTGCGCCTTGACTTTCTGTTTCCCCTTTGGGTTTGCCCTTGCCCCACGCGTGGCCCCGGGATAGAAACGCCTCACACCCGCCTCGAGTGGCCCGCGCGGCTCCCCGCGCCGGGGTCCCTCGCCCTGTGGTCCGCGCAGAGGGGCTGTGTTTGCACCCACCGATCTCCCTGCAGGATGTGCACCCCGATGTTTCCGTCCCTTACCCTCCCCACCCCATCCTTCTTGCCCCCAAGACTTTCTCCATCTCTCTCGGTTTCCAGAACACTTCTTCTTTATGTTTTTTATTGATTTCAGCGAGGAAGGGAGAGGGAGAGAGAGAAACATCAGTGATGAGAATCGTGGATCGGCTGCCTCCTGCACGATCCCCAAACCCCGGCATGTGCCCTGACCAGGAATCCAACGGTGACCTCCTGGTTCATAGGCTGGTGCTCAACCCCTGAGCCAGCAGCTGGGCCAGAACACTGCCTCCCTGATGGTGCCCTCTGCCCCCACAGACCGCCGCTCGCCCCCAAGCTCTGTGAGGACAGGAAGGGGCCCATGTGGATAAGGGGCCCCCTCTTGCTCTCCTGCCCCTTTGGTCTGTTGTTCCTCCGGCACAAGAGGATCACAGGTTTGCGGCTCTGGGTGCCCCGTGGCCTGGGTGGCGGTGCTTCCTTGGAGGTGGCGAGCCGGAAGCCCCGTGGTTTCTCCTGCCGTGCCCTGGCACCGCCTGGTGTAAGACGTTTCCGGGGCACTACCTGAAGTCCACCTTGAAAGCGGGCTTCTGCCTCAGGAGACGGATCCCCGTGTATGCAGCTGTCGTGTGTCGCCCTGCGCACAACTGCATGTCAGGCGTGAGGCGTCGTCCCTCGTGAACGGGTTCCTGGCGCTGAGCCTCCAGAACACCTTTTCCGGGCGCCCCAGCCCTTCCTCTGGGGTCCCCTTTCCTCCTGGTTTCTAAGCTGGTTTCCTGTTAAGCACCTCCCTGAATGGGTAATGGCCTCTCCTTCCCTCTGCTCCCCACAGGGCCACACAGCACAGCAAGCCCTGGAGAGAGCGCCTGGACGCCTGGCCCCCTGGCCCCGCAGCGCAGCCTCTGCGAGCCGCAGCCGGCTCCCCAGGCCCCTCTGCTCCGGCCTGGGGCTGGGGGGAGAAGCTGCCTCCATCCCGCAGAGGAGGCCGCGGGCTTCAGCAGCGCGGAGACGCATGGGGGCCGCGTGTCGAGAATTCCAGGAGCTGCCACGTGGCCAGGAGTGGAAGGCGGGGGAGCGCTGAGGCTCGAGGCTGCTGGACCCGGAGGGAGGCAGGAGGCAGAAGGAGGATCGGCAGACCGGCAGGCAGAGGCAGGGAGACGAGAAAGCGAGGGGCACGGAGAAGGGAGAGGGGAGGCCTCCAGCAGGGGTGCCTGTCCCCCGTCCGTCTGCCCGTGTCTGCCTCCGGGACGAGCCTCCCTCCACATGGCCTCCAGGCAGGCTGCCGGGAGGGGCCCCGGGGAGAAGCGCAAGAGGGTGGTGCTGACCCTGAAGGAGAAGATGGACGTGTGCGCGCGGCTGGAGAAGGGCGAGAGCCGGAAGGCGCTGATGCAGGAGTACAACGTGGGGATGTCCACGCTCTACGACATCAGGGCCCACAAGGCCCAGCTGCTGCGCTTCTTCGCCAGCTCGGCCTGCAACAAGGCGCTGGAGCGGCGCCGCACGCTGCACACGCCCAAGCTGGAGCACCTGGACCGGGCGCTGTACGACTGGTTCCTGGGCCGGCGTGCCGAGGGCGTGCCCGTGTCGGGCCCCATGCTCATCGAGAAGGCCAAGGACTTCTACGCGCAGATGCAGCTCACCGAGCCCTGCGTGTTCTCCGGGGGGTGGCTGTGGCGGTTCAAGGCCAGGCACGGCATCAAGAAGCTGGACGCGGCCGGGGAGAAGCAGGTGGCCGACCGCCACGCGGCCGAGCGGTTCTGTGGGTTTTTCCGGAGCCTGACGGTGGAGCACGGCCTGACGCCGGAGCAGGTGTACAACGCCGACGAGACCGGCCTCTTCTGGCAGTGCCTGCCCGGTCCCACCGCCGAGGGCGGGCCGGCGCCCGGCGGCAGGCAGAGCCGGGACAGGCTGACGGTCCTCATGTGCGCCAACGCCACGGGCTCCCACAGGATCAAGCCCCTGGTGATCGGGAAGGGCAGCGGCCCGCGGGCGCCCAGGGGCATCCAGCACCTGCCCGTGGCCTACCGGGCGCACGGGAACGCGTGGGCGGGCCGGGCTGTGCTGGCCGACTGGTTCCACCACATCTTCGTGCCCGCGGCGAGGGAGCACTTCCGAGCCCTGGGGCTACCCGAGGACAGCAAGGCCGTGCTGCTGCTGGACGGCTCCCGGGCCCACCCGCAGGAGTCCGAGCTGGTGGCCGGGAGCATCTTCACCATCTTCCTGCCGGCCAGCGTGGCCGCCCTCCTCCAGCCCATGGACCAGGGCATTCGGCGGAGCTTCATGAGGAACTTCATCAGCCCCCCGGGGGCGCTGCCCGGCTTCCACCCGCGCTACGGGGTGAGCGACGCCATCTGTAGTGTGGCCTGTGCCTGGGACGCCGTGCCCGCCGCCGTCTTCAGCCGCGCCTGGAGGCGGCTGTGGCCTGGGGCCGCCGCGCTGGCCGAAGGCTCATCTTCCGAGGACGAGCCCGAGCGCCTGGGAGCCAGGCCTCACGACCAGACCTTCGCACACGTCCTGGAGCTCGGGGGCGAGGCCCTGTCGCGGATGAGCAGCAGGCTTCAGGGCAGCGCGGCCGCGGGGCAGGAGGCCGGAGCGGGGCATCCGGCCGAGGGTCCCCCGGAGCAGGCGGAGAAGGGTGGGGGCTCCCAGGCGGCTGTGGAGAGCGAGGAGGCGACCTGGGAGCAGGCGGCCGCGGCCTTCGACACGGTGCTCTGCTTCGCCGAGGGGCAGCCTTGCTTCACGGCGCAGGAGCTGGGGCAGCTGCGGGCCCTGCGCTCCGTGTTCCTGCGGCGGCAGCAGGGGCGGTGGCGGCGCCCACCCCTCAGGGCCGTGGTCAAGCTCGAGGGCCCCCGGGAGCGCACAGGGGGCTGCGCCGCCTCGGCCTGCGCGCCGTGCCCTGCGGGCGAGAACTGACGGTGCCCGGCCGCCTGCTGCCTGGTGCCGCCGGCAGGAGCTGGCCCTGGGGAGTGGGTGCTGGGGCGCGGCCCCTCACACTCCGTTACCTGCGTTCCGGTCACGCCCCGTGAACGTGAGGAGCTCAGCCTCCCGGGGCTGAGCCTTGCTCTGACCCAGCGCAGAGCTGTCTGTCTGACCCGCCGAGTGTGGAGAGGAGAACGCCGGCCCTCAGGCCACCATGGCTGCGCTGCTGTCCCTCAGGTGGGCTGCTGGCTGGTGGCCGTGCCTGTCGCCAGCAGAGCCTGCCTGTGGCTGGGGTGGCGGCCTGCTTGCCGCCCCGCTGGAGGCTGGTCTCCCGCCGCGGCCGCGTCTTTCCTGAAAGAATCTCCATGCTTCCGGCACTCACCCGCCCCCGCCTTGGACTGGACCCCGAGATGCGGGCCACACGCTGATGGACGCGGTGGAACGTGCCACATCGAGCGCCTTCCCTGCTGGGCCCGCCCCCACCTTCCCTGTTGTCCCCTCGTCCCACCTTCCCCTTCCCTTCGGCAGCCGGGCAGCCTGGGCCGGGCCTCACTTCACTGCTCAGCCCTCTGCCCTCCCTGGTGCCACCTCGTCTCCTTTCATCCCTCTCCCTGCCCCTCCCTCGCCCAGCCCTGCGCACAGACCGTCTGTCCCTCTGGGGGCCACGGCAGAGCCGCCCACGCAGGGCCTGGCCGCCGAGGGTGCTGGCCGAGCGGAGAGCTGCGTCCGCCCTCAGGGGACAGGCGCTCAGAGGAAGCCGCACGCGATGCTGCAGCCTCTGCTTGGCGGCCGGACGTGGCTGCCGCCTGCTCCTCAGTGTCCGCGTTCGTGTCCCCTGTCAGCTGAGGACGGCACAGGCGGGACGGGCTGTGGCCCTGCCCTGGCGGGGCGGGGCGGGTGGGGCCTCCCGCGGGCACCGGGCTCCGCGTGGGGGAGGAGCAGTCCCGGCGGAGGCGGTGGCTGCCCCACACGGAATGTGCTCGGCGCCCGAGCCGTCCACGCACCGTGGCCATTCCGGGTGTTTTACCCCAATAGACAGCGAGGCTGAGGGCGGCGATGGGACCGGTGACTGGGCTGGGGGCCTGCAGAGCCTCAGCCTCCGGGGCTGGGGGGGGCGGGGCGGCTGGCCCCGTGTTGTCCCCTCGTCCCCCCTTCCCCCTCACCGGGGCAGACCCAGCCGCTGCCGCCTGGGAATTCGGGGAGGGGGCGGGCGGGCAGGGAGGGGGGCTCAGCCTGCCCATCGCCCACCGGTCCTCAGCACCCACTCAGTGCCAGGCGTTGCCAGGTCCCCGTGCCCAGCCTGCGTGGTGGGGCCAGGCCCGGCTGGAGCAGGACGAGGCCTAGTGAGGGGCAGGGCCAAGGGCCTGTGTCCGGCCGGCTGGGGGCGGGGGCTCCTGAGCAGCCTCTGACCCACCCGTCCTGTCCCCTCTCCACATTTATTGCCCCCCCCCCCGCCCTCCAGAGGCCTCACTGGCCACTCCAGGGCAGCCGCACCCTGACCCCGCGAGCTCAGCCGCCTGCTGGTGGCCGGTTCGGTCTCGCTGGAGGCCGCCCCCCAGGCCCCGGGACCCGGAGGCCTGCGGGCATCAGCCTCCCTACCCGTGGAAAGGATGAGTGTCAGCCACTCAGGGCCTTGGAGCCTGGCATCGGCGACCCTGACGTTTTAGGGAGAGAGGTGCCTGGCTGTGTTCTCCAAGCCGCTGCCTCACAGACACCTGGCTGGAGATGCGGGGGGAGGGGCGGAAGGTGGGGGCCGCCCTCTTCCTCTCCCCACTGTGTGTCCCCAGAGTCGCTCCTGGGCTGGGCAGGTGCGTCAGGGCCGGCGGGTGGGTCGGGATGACGCGGGCCTGACGTGCTTTCCTCCCAGACAAAGGCCTCCGCTGCTGGGGGGCCCAGATCCCGGAGGTGAGTCAGCGCCGGAGGGAGGGCCGGTGAGCAGTGAGCAGCCCCTCCTGGCAGCCCCTCCTGTCACTCGGGACAGCCCTAGGGAGGAGGGGGGCAGGGAGGGACGAGGAGGGGAGGGGAGGAGAAGCTGGACCCAGGCACCTGGAGAGGGAGGCCAGGCCCCCAGGACTCACCGCAGGCCCCTGAGCTGCCGCGGGGTCTGCTGGGCGTGGTGGCCGGGATTGCTGTGTGGGGGGCACAGCCCTCAGACCAGCAGGGCCTGACTCTCTCTGATGGGGAGGAGCTGAGCGGCCGCCAGCGTGGTGGGCAGCAGATACCCGCCGCCCTGGAAGGTGACCGGCACCGTGGCTCCGGCCACGTGTCTCAGGCCCCCACGAGGTGGTCGGAGCTGCCAGCGGTGGAGGGGACGGTGGCGGCCACCACCAAGCCCTCCAGGGGGTCCACGCGGGAGACACAAGGACAGACTGACGGCCCGAGTGGCGGGGTCTGAGGGGCCTGCAGGCACATCTCGGAGTCGGAGGATGTCCTGTGTCAGGGACGTGGAGCCGCTCCGGGTGGACAGGAGGGGGTGGGTGGACAGGAGGGGGTGGGTGGCTTGGGCCGGCGTGGTCCCCAGTGCCCCCGCCCTCCGGCCAGCCCGCCTGTGCCACACGCTGGCCAGGGGCCGCGGGCTGTCCTCCTCGGAGCCCACCAGGGCCGGGCGGCCTCGCCCCATGTGGTTGCCGTCCGCAGCAGGCTGCTCGGGTTCTCCAGCTGAGGGCCTAGTGCAGCCGAGGCATCTGAAGGTTCCAGTGAGGTGGAACCTTCTAGAGACTCGAGGACGGGATAGTCCGGACCCCTGGGCACTCCGTGGGGCCTCTCCATGGGCTGGGCCAGGGGCACTTCCAGCCTCAGGACAGAGAAATAAATGTTTAAGCCCGAAGCCTGTGGTGTTTTGTTGTGGCGCCCGAGCAGCTGGGATAATGGGGAGGGTGCAGGGGGTGATGGGGGAGAGGGTGGTGATGGGGGTGGGGGTGGTGATGGGGGTGGAGGGGTGATGGGGGTGCAGGGGGTGGTGATGGGGGTGCAGGGGGTGATGGGGGTGGGGGTGGTGATGGGGGTGGGGGTGGTGATAGGGGTGGGGGGGTGATGGGGGTGGGGGTGGTGTGATGGGGTGGTGTGATGGCAGTGAAAGTGGAGGTGATGGTGATGGGGTGATAGTGGTGAAGGTGCAGGTGATGGTGGTGATGGGGGTGGAGGGGTGATGGGGGTGGGGGTGGTGATGGGGGTGATAGGGGTGGGGGTGGTGATAGGGGTGGGGGTGGTGTGATGGCAGTGAAAGTGGAGGTGATGGTGATGGGGTGATAGTGGTGAAGGTGCAGGTGATGGTGGTGATGGGGGGGTGGGGGTAGTGATGGGGGTGGGGGTGGTGATGGGGGTGCAGGGGGTGATGGGGGTGATAGGGGTGGGGGTGGTGATAGGGGTGTGCGTGGTGTGATGGCAGTGAAAGTGGAGGTGATGGTGATGGGGTGATAGTGGTGAAGGTGCAGGTGATGGTGGCGATGGGGGGGTGGGGGTGGTGATGGGGGGGTGGCTGTGACAATAGTATGACTGCTTGTACGAGGGACACTTGGAACTCAGGGCAGGTCCTGGACCGTGGGCAGTGGATCTCCTGTCAGCGCCTCCTGCTGGGGACCTGCTGGGTTAGGGACCTGCCACTCCCCCCACGGGGTCTGGGAGCCCAGGCTGTCCTGGAGCCCCGCCCCCTGTGTGGGATTCGCCTTCTGCTCCCCCCCCCCCCCCGCCAGCCGGGCCCCCCACAGACACCAGTCCCGTGGGCTCCTGGGGGCCTTGTATTTGTGTGTAGAAACGCCAGGTCCGCTGGGCCCAGGGAGTGTGGTCTCCCCGGGTGGTTGCTGGGCTGTGACCCAAGGGCCATTGCCACTTGGCCCAGCAGAGGCCGAGGAGTCCGGGGTGGCCGCGCCCCAAGCCGCTCCTGCCACAAATGACCAGTCCCTTGGCTGATGGATGTGCCCTGGCGATGGCCCTCTGGCTGCTGGCTGGGAGGGCAGCGACCAGGGACCCACAACCCCGCGTCCACCCTGCTTCCAGGGCGGGGAGTCAGGGCCGGAGGTCGTGGGCAGCCAGGGCAGGAGCCCAGGAGAGCGGCTGCCGCTGGACTAGGTGGCCCGAGACCCGTACAAGAGGGCGGGTGGGGAGGCAGCTGCGAAGGGCAGGTGACCAGGCCCAGCCCCGGGGAGGGAGGGAGTGACCAGCGGTCAGACAGGTGGCCGGGCCGGGAGCCTGGGGGGGCCTGGAGCACAGAGGGAGGGAGGGCAAGCCCCGTGTCACCCCTGCTGCAGCCCTGCGCCCCTCAATGCACCCTGCAAGCCCCTGGTCCAGCTCCCTCCCTGGGGCCAGTCCGGACGATGGTGGAGGAGCTCCGCTGTCGTTCTATGCACAGCCCGGCAGGCGCCCAGGCTCCCTCCGCGGGAATTCGGGGAGGCCAGGGGCCGCCGGACAAGGGCTTGCAGCTCCGGGAGGCCTGTCCCCAGCAGACGCTCTGGTGAGTGGAGGGCAGGGAGGGTGGGGGACCCCGGCTTCGCTGCCGCCATTCCCGTTTCCGGCGGGCGGGGCCCTGCAGGCACGGGCGCTGGGGCGGAGCCGCCTGCGTGGGGAAGCTCCGCGTCACAGCTATTCTCAGCCGAGCTCCTCTCTCCTTTTATGGCTCCGGAAGCGGCAGCCGCACGCGGGAGAGTTCATGGGAGGCGCCGGGACAGCGGGAAGGCGCCCACGCCCGTCCCTGGCACTGGGCTCCGGAGCCGCAGTTCCGGGGCGTCCGGCCGTGGCCAGCTGGCAGCGAACCCCCATCCTGGCTGTGGGGCTGCCTCGCGTGGGGACCTGGCAGCAGGATCTGGGTCCCTGGGCACCAGGGGACGGGCACCCAGAGGGACAGGGGGAGGGGCAGCTGAGGCTCCAAACCCGGAGGCTCCTGGCGAGGCCTCGCCCCCCTCCCTCACCTGATGGCCAGCCGGGCCCTGGCTCCTCGTCCCTGAACCCTAGGCAGCCCTCCCCCCGCCCCCCCCCCCGCACCTGGCTCTCAGCTGGGAGCCTCCCCACCTGCTGCCCCTGTGGCCCCTGTGCCCCTCCAGGCCACAGACCCAGCGTCCCTGCCCAGCAGCCCGTCCCCTCCCGGCTCTGCCCCCGGAGACAGAACCCAGCTGCCCCCACACCCCACCAGCCAGGCCCCTGCACGCAGCCCACCCCTGCTCACCCTCCAGCTGCCCAGCCCTTCCCGGGCTCCCGCCCCCACCTCGGTGGGATCCCCACCACCCGCTGCAGGGGTCTCTCTCCTGCCTGGGTCCGGTCCGAGGGGACCAGCCTGACCCATGAAGGCCGAGGGTGGCCCCTTGGAGAGCTTGGGCTGTGAGCGGAGGCTGGACGCGCTGCTGCTGGCGCGGCCTGTGTCCTCCAGGGCCTGCGTGGGGTCGTGGAGACTCCCCCGCTTTGTGGGCCGGTCTGCACACCCGCACCCACCTCGCCACGTCCTCGGGAACTGTTTGTTGACTGAATGACCGACCACCTCACGGCTGAGCAGGCAGATGGTCGTGTGCACCCTCACCCCGCCCGCCCGGCTCTGGCCTCCTTGCTGCGGGGCTCGGCCCTCCCTCGGCCTCAGTTCCCTCTCCCACAGGCCGGGGGGGGGGGGGGGGACCCTTGGAGGACGGGCTCTCCACACCAGGCCTGTGGCTCTGCTCAGCCTCCTGGTCCGGGGGCGGGGGACGCCTAAGGATGCAGGGAGCAGCTGGTGCCGCACCGGGTGCCAGGATCGCGGGAGAATACAGAACTTTCCTTGGAGGCTGGACCGGAAGGCGGGAGGCGGGAGGAGGGTCTGGATGTTGGGCCCAGAAGGAACGGCTGCCTGTTCCGGGACAGGACGCAGCACTCTCCCTGCCAAGCTGGGGAGGAAGCAGCGAGGGGCTCAGAAAGGAAATGTTCTCCCAGCTGGCACGGCCTCCCCGTTCCGCCCCCCCCCCCCCCCGCCCCGTCTCGGTCTTGGCCCACGGTCGGTGCCCCGCACGGAGGGTCTCTGAGGCCCCGGCAGGCGGAGGCGGCGGGAAGGGGCCACAGGCGGGACCCCCCACACCCCCCTCCCAGGTCCCAGCACTGACACTGTGACAGGGACTGGGTGGGGCCAGCCCCTCCCCCTCAGGGACGCGTGGCTCAGGCACTGTCGCCCCATTTCACAGGTGGAAAGTTGAGGCTCAGGTGACCTAACTGATGTCTCCCAACCAGAAATGGCTGGAGAAGGGCCGGGCCTCCGTCTGTCCCCTGACCCGCCTGGAGGCCTGCTCTGTGCCAGGCCCACTCTGTGCTCCAGCCACTCCACTCTGAGCCCAGTCACCCGGCCTGGCAGGCAGCGGGAGCAGGGGGGCACAGGTCCTGCCCTCGGGGACCCCTGGGCCGGGATGGAGGGGGGCTGCCCACCAGCAAATGCCGAGCCAGGCGCTGGGCCTGCGGCGGGCTCCCTGTGGCGGACAGGCCGCCCGTCCATTCCGCCCCGATCCCACAGGCGTGGTGGCCGTGGAATGAGGCCATCTGACCCGATGGCCCCACAGGGTGGCCGGCAGAGACGTGGTTCGTGGTTCGTGGAGGGTGGGCTCCTGGATGACAGGCCCAGACCGGGTGGGAAGGGGCTGACTGCCAAGGCGGACCTTAGCCAGGGGGGAGTTTGGAAGCCACAGGAGAGGAGGTGGGTCCCCAGAGGGGGTGTGAGCCTGCGGGGGGGGGGGGGGTGCTGTTCACAGGGCAGCCACAGGCAGGCAGGTGGCCAGGTGGCAAGGCTCAGTGGGCCGATCCTGAGATGAGCATCTTAGCACCTGGCTGTGGCCACCTGAGCCCCAGGGCAGCAGGCCAGGCCTGGAGGGTCTTAAGTGGGTCCCGCTGGGATCCTAGCATTGGGATCCCTGCCTGCCCTCCACCCCCCGCAGAGCCTCTCCCTCCCTAAGGCAAGGCCTGGGCAGTTGTCAGGCCGGGAGCCTCAGACCAGCTGGGCTCGGAGAGAAGAGGTTCCCAGGCCCTCCCCTCCTTGCACGTCCAGCTCTCCCTCCGCCTGCCGCTCCCCAGCCTGCCCCTCCTGCTCTGTGTGAGGCTGGGGGGGGGGGGGAGGGAGGTCTGCCCTCTGTGGGGGGAGGGCTGCACAGAGGGGTGGGCGGGGCAGACCCCATCCCAGGCGGGGGAGCAGCCTGGAGGTGGAAGAACGCAGCCCCAGGCGCCAGTGCGGGGGTTTGCGGGGCCTCTGGGGCGATAATTGGGCCGCGATTACGTTCTCCAGTACAGAGCCGCAGCCTGTCACCTGTCACTGCGGCCGCCAGTGCCGCCTCCGCGCGCAGGTCCTGCGGCATCGCCCCTCCCCGGCCACGGAGGGACTGGCCTTGGAAGGGGGACACCAACTTAACCTTGAGCCCCGCCCCCCCCCCCCCAGGCCGGCTGTCCTACAAAGGTGAGGGCTAACCCCGCGCCTGCCTTGGCTCCCCCTCCCCAGTCCCCGGCACCCTCCCCTCCCTGGTCCCCCAGGCCCTGGCTGGGCGCCGCCTCCTCCAGGAAGCCCTGCCAGCCCACTGCTGCCGTGGGTGGGGCAGGTGGAGGCTGGAGACCACTGTGGGTCCCGGGACCACGGAGCCCGGGCCCAGGCCACCCAGCTGGTCAGGGGACCTGGGCCCGAGTGCCGCCCGCCTCAGGGGCACAGGGACTCGGTACGCTGTGGAGGGGGCCAGCGGGTGACTCCTGGCCACTCGGGTGCTGGCTCTGGCACGTCGGCTGCACACGCGTGTGGTGTGCACAAGGGTGGGCGAGCGCGGTCCCTGCCCAGCCGGCTCGGGGGGCGCCTCCCTAACCAGGGCCCTCAGACAGGTCCGAGCTCACCTCAGAAGTGGGCACGGCTGCCCCTCCACCCAGGCTCCCGGGACCAGGCCCGCTGGCACCCTGGCCGCTCACCCCACAGACCTCGCACCCCCAGGCCGCGGCTGCCTCCTCCGCTGCGGCTCCGGGAAACGCCTGGGACTGCGGCGCGGGATCCCTGCTCTGGAAGCGCTGCCTGCCGCCCCCTCCTCTGCCCACCCACTCGCCTTTAATTAGAAATGCCAGGAGAGCCATTTTTGGGGAATTTTTGCCAGAAAGACTTTCCCCGTCCAAAGCAGGGGCGGAAGCTCAGATTGGCTGGGGTGGGGAGGAGGGCTCCCCGGGCTCGGGGAAGGGGCTGGGGGAGTGGGGACTCCAGTGTGGGCACCTGCAGGAGCTGTGTCCCCGATGAGTGACTCAGACAGAGGGGCTGGGTGAGGGGGTGGGGGTGAGTGTACTGGGGGGTGAGTGTACTGGGGGTGAGTGTACTGGGGGTGAGTGTACTGGGGGGTGAGCTTGTACTGGGGGATGAGTGTACTGGGGGTGAGCATGTACTGGGGGTGAGCATGTACTGGGGGGATGAGTGTACTGGGGGGTGAGTGTAGTGGGGGTGAGCATGTACTGGGGGGTGAGCTTGTACTGGGGGGATGAGTGTACTGGGGGTGAGCATGTACTGGGGGTGAGCATGTACTGGGGGATGAGTGTACTGGGGGTGAGCATGTACTGGGGGGTGAGCATGTACTGGGGGGTGAGCTTGTACTGGGGGGATGAGTGTACTGGGGGGTGAGTGTACTGGGGGTGAGCATGTACTGGGGGATGAGTGTACTGGGGGTGAGCATGTACTGGGGGGTGAGCTTGTACTGGGGGGATGAGTGTACTGGGGGGTGAGTGTACTGGGGGTGAGCATGTACTGGGGGATGAGTGTACTGGGGGTGAGCATGTACTGGGGGGTGAGCATGTACTGGGGGGTGAGCTTGTACTGGGGGGATGAGTGTACTGGGGGTGAGCATGTACTGGGGGTGAGCATGTACTGGGGGGTGAGCATGTACTGGGGGTGAGCTTGTACTGGGGGTGAGCATGTACTGGGGGGTGAGCTTGTACTGGGGGGGTGAGTGTACTGGGGGTGAGCATGTACTGGGGGATGAGTGTACTGGGGGTGAGCATGTACTGGGGGTGAGCATGTACTGGGGGGTGAGCATGTACTGGGGGTGAGCTTGTACTGGGGGTGAGCATGTACTGGGGGGTGAGCTTGTACTGGGGGGGGTGAGTGTACTGGGGGGTGAGTGTTCTGGGGGGTGAGTGTTCTGGGGGGATCCGTGTCTGTGGGGGATGCATGTCTGTGGGGGGATCCGTGTCTGTGGGGGATGCATGTCTGTGGGGGGATCCGTGTCTGTGGGGGATGCATGTCTGTGGGGGGATCCGTGTCTGTGGGGGATGCATGGGAGGGATGACTGGGGGATGAGTGTGCAGTGTGTGGGGTGGGAGAGGGAGAGGGACATGCAGCGGGGCTCAGCTCTCCTCACCGGCACTGGGGTGTCCGTGCCCTGGCTGTGGGCCATGGTGCGTGTGGCCTTGCCCAGGTGACAGGCGGGGACCTGGGACCCGGCCCTGCTCCACGGGGTTACCCGGGAAGGACGTCCCTGCACTGTTGCCAGGGAGGCCGGGGAATCGCAGCTTCCGGAGCCCCAGGCCTTATATGGCGCGTTCTCGGCTGTGCCGCTGCAAAAGGCCGGCTCCCTCGCCCGCCCCTCCTCCCGCCCCTCCTCCCGCTCCCCCCTCCCTCTCCCTCTCCAGCCTCTTGGAGCTTCTGACCAGGTTTCCCCCTGGCCTGGGGGTTCAGGGCCCAGCCCCCTGCAGTGGGCGGCAGGTCCTCCATTCCATCCCCACCCCACCCCACCCCTCCCGCAGGCTTCCAGATTGGGGGGCACTTCTTGGGGAAATCTCAGGCCGCACCGCAGCCTGGGAGTGGGCCAGCACCTGCCAGGCTGTCTCACACCCACACCTATGCCAGGGGCGGGCAGAGCCCAGGCCTGGGCGCAGGTCCCACCCCAGCGGGGAGGACCCCCAGGGCAGGGGTGGGCAGGGGCTCCAGGCCTGACCCCTGGGAGTGTGCGTGCGCCTGGCTGGGCACCCGGAGGCTCCCTGAAACCTTCAGCTCCAGGGGAGGAGGGTCTGAGTGGGGAGGGGGGGCGGTTGTCAGGGTTCATCTGCGGCCGAACATCGCTGCACTGGGCAGGGTGGGGCAGGGTGGGCGGCCAGCAGGACCCGGGAGGCAGAGCCCAGCACCAGCACCCTCACCCCTCCCGCCCCGGAAGCCCGCCCTGAGGCCCTGGGAGGGTCCCCCTCCTTACCCCCGCGCGTGCGGGAGCGGGGAGGGCGGGAGGCTAACGGTCCGTCCGGCCACTCGGGGCGCCCAGCGGCCCCGCCCCGCCCAGCGCCGTTGTCGGGGGTGGTCGCGGGTCCCCAGCTCGTCCCCCAGGTTTGCAGGCTGAAGGGGCCGGGGAGGGGGCGGCGGAGCCGGCGGATTAGTCACCCGAGGCCGGGCCGGGTGCAGGGGGTGGGTCCTCGCTCTGTGCCGGGCGCGAGTGGCGCGGGGGCGGACCCGGGGGGGGGCGCGGGCCAATGGGAGGCCGCGCTCGGCGAGGGGCCGCCCACGGGCGCCGGCAGCATAAAGAGCGGGCGCCGCGGCAGCGGGATGCAGAGCTCGGCGCCGCTCCTCACTGCTTCCCTGCGCAGCGCGACGAGCCTCGCTCCGCCGCCCCAGCCAGCCAGCCAGCCAGCCAGCCAGCAGGCAGCAGGCAGTCCATCCATCCGCACCGGCGCGCCCGCACCTCCGCAGCGCCGCACCGCATCCGCACCCGCACCCGCACCCCGCCGGCCCCGAGCGGACTCCGCAGCGCGCCCCTCCCTCCCGTCCGAGCGCCGCGGCCACCTGCGCGCAGATGGAGCTGGACCACCGGACGACCGGAGGCCTCCACGCCTATCCCGGGCCGCGGGGCGGGCCGGTGGCCAAGCCCAACGTGATCCTGCAGATCGGTAAGTGCCGGACCGAGATGCTGGAGCACGTGCGCAGGACCCACCGGCACCTGCTGGCCGAGGTCTCCAAGCAGGTGGAGCGCGAGCTCAAGGGGCTGCACCGGTCGGTGGGCAAGCTGGAGAGCAACCTGGACGGCTACGTGCCCACGAGCGACTCGCAGCGCTGGCGGAAGTCCATCAAGGCCTGCCTGTGCCGCTGCCAGGAGACCATCGCGCACCTGGAGCGCTGGGTCAAGCGCGAGATGCACGTGTGGCGCGAGGTCTTCTACCGGCTGGAGCGCTGGGCCGACCGCCTGGAGGCCATGGGCGCCAAGTACCCGGTGGGCAGCGAGCCGGCGCGCCACACCGTCTCCGTGGGCGTCGGGGGCCCCGAGAGCTGCAGCCAGGAGGCCGACGGCTACGACTACAGCGTCAGCCCCTATGCCATCACCTCGCCGCCCGCCGCGGGCGAGCTGCCCAGCCAGGAGCTGGAGGAGGCCCAGCAGTACCCGCCCTGGGGGCCCGGCGAGGACGGGCAGCCCCACCCGGGTGTGGACACGCAGATCTTCGAGGACCCGCACGAGTTCCTCAGCCACCTGGAGGAGTACCTGCGGCAGGTGGGCGGCACCGAGGAGTACTGGCTGTCCCAGATCCAGAACCACATGAATGGGCCCGCCAAGAAGTGGTGGGAGTACAAGCAGGGCTCGGTCAAGAACTGGGTGGAGTTCAAGAAGGAGTTCCTGCAGTACAGCGAGGGCACGCTGTCCCGCGAGGCGATGCAGCGGGAGCTGGACCTGCCGCAGAAGCAGGGCGAGCCGCTCGACCAGTTCCTCTGGCGCAAGCGCGACCTGTACCAGACGCTGTACGTGGACGCGGACGAGGAGGAGGTCATCCAGTACGTGGTGGGCACCCTGCAGCCCAAGCTCAAGCGCTTCCTGTGCCACCCGCTGCCCAAGACCCTGGAGCAGCTCATCCAGCGGGGCCTGGAGGTGCAGGGCGGCCTGGCGCAGGCCGAGCCCGCCGGCCCCCAGCGCCCCGCCCCGGAGGAGGCCGAGGCCGAGGCCGAGGCCGAGGCTGAGGCCGAGGAAGCCCTCACGCCGGCCCTCACCAACGAGTCCGTGGCCAGTGATGGGACCCAGCCCGAATAGAGGGCCCGGGGCCGGCCCACCCGCCCGCCCGCCATGCCCACCTGTAGTAGCCCTTGCCAACCCGGACTTCCCAGCTGGGCCAACTCCTTCTCGGGGGACAGCCCTTGGCCTCCCAGCCTGATCCACATGGACACACAGTTACGGACAGTGTCCCCTCTCCCTGCAGGACCTGCCCTGCCACCTCCCGCTGTCTGTCTTCTGGGGCCTGGGCCTGCCCCCTCCAGACCCCTCACCCCCCAACACACACTCACACTCAGGTCATGACGAGTCCCACCTCCCCCCTCCGAACGGCACGGCAGCCGGCACCGAGCTCGGGACACCCCAGAGCCGCCGCGAAGACACAGCCCGTGCCACGGGGACCTCAGCTGCGGGGCTGCGGCCCCTCCCGGCAGTGGCCGCACGGGCAGCCGGCCACCCTCGCACAGGACAGCCGGGCTCCCGTCCTGGAGGAAACTGAAGCTGAACCCCAGCCTCCGCAGCAGCAGCAGCAGCAGACCTGGCCCCCACCTCCTGGCCCTCAGGTGAGCCCCTGCAGCTGGGCACTACCACCAGGGGTCGCTGTGGAGCTGGGAGGGCCCAGGCCAAGTCCATGGTCCAGGGGAGCCGACCACCATGGTCTCAGTGGCTCAGAGACACCCCAACCAGTCAGACACCGGGCTGAGTGGGGGCGCAGAGACCCCGGGGTGAGGGAGAGGGGCAGGCGGGAGGCAGGGCCGGGGGAGTTTGCTGAGCCAGCTCACACGGATCCTGTGTTCTCTCCCCAGCAGCATCTGTGATTCATGCTCCAGCTCAGCTGGGTGACTCACCACGCGGGCAGAGGGTCCCACGGGCCCCAGTCCTCGAACCAGCTGAGGCGGCAGCCGTGTCCACGGAGCCAGGAGAGTGACCACAGGTAAGGGAGCCCCAGGACCTTCCCTCAGCTGTCCTCACTAGGGGCCTGCGAGGCCCTTCCTACAGACCCTCCGCCCCGCCCTCCGCCCCGCCCTCCGCCCCGCCCTCCGCCCCGCCCCGCCCTCCGCCCCGCCCTCCGCCCCGCCCTCCGCCACGCCCCGCCCTCCGCCACGCCCTCCGCCCCGCCCCTGACGCCCAGTGTCTTCCTTCCCTCCAGGTCTCAGGCTCCCCGGAGCCCCCCGGCTGCTGCGCCTGGCACTGCCCGCCCCCCTCTCCTCCGCAAGCTGCCCGCCTGGAGGAGACGCCTGAGGCCCGCGAGGGGGGCTGCGGAGAGGGGACCCCGAGGAGAGCGGTGCTGAAGACAGGCCGGCGCGAGGGCCAGGCTGCCACGTGCCCGCCCCGCCGGCCGCCAGCCCGCCGGGCCCCAGGCCACTGCGGCTGGAGCTGGAGTTCGCTACCCAGGCCCGACTCCTCCAGCCTAGGAACCCGCCCACTGCGCGGCCATCCGCTCCTCTCCCGCTGAGCTTCCCGCCCGCCCTGGGCTAAGGCCGCGGCCTCCGCTCCTGCGCCTGCCCGGTGGCCCCAGGACGCCCCAAGCCTTTGCTGCTGGGGCTCAAGCTGCGCCCTGCCAGGCCCCGCTGCTGCCCAGGCCCGACCCCCACCTCCCCGACACCAACACCCTGGTGCTGCCCGCGACTTGTGTCTGCCGAGCGGGTCCTGTTTGGGGGTCCCCTTCCTGCCTGTCCACTGGGGGTTCCCAGGTTCGGGGACCGACAGCTGCAGGTGACACTGTCAGCCCCTCCACCCCGTGCCCTTGCCACCCCCACCCTCAGGTTTAAGTTTGCACATGAGCCATAACCCATGCCCCAGGCTGCAGGGCCCTCCCTGAAGACAGACTCTTTTGTAAGATTTTGCTAATAAAACACTGAGACTTGGCAGAGTGTGCGGGCTGCGTTTCTGGCCGGAATGGAGCTGCGGAGGGAGGCAGCCCAGGGCGGGCCCGAAGTCCAGACTGCGGGGTCTCTGGGAACGCGGGGAGCACAGCCCATTGCCCCACAGGGCAGCCGTCAGGGCCCTGGATCCTCAGGGTGGAAGGGCCTCAGGGGCTCCCCTTACAGAAGCCAGCCCCCTCCAGCCCCCCACCCAGGCCGGCAGCAGGTGGAGGGGCTGGGAGGAGGCCAAGGCTGCCCCCTTCCCCCTGCCGCCGGGGTGTGTGTGTGTGTGGGGGGGGGGAGGGGCGGGGAACTCCCAGGGCTCAGCCCACACAGCAGCCGGTGGGCCCCAGGGGACTTCTCAGGCCCTGAGCCCGGGGGACCCAGGCAAGGCAGTTCCCTGCTGGGAGGGGCCCTGGCGAGTCCTGGCTGCAGGTTCATGAACTTGGTCTCTTTCAGCCTCAGTCCCCTCACCTGGAAAACGGGGACCGTCACTAACATAGTTCGCGTGGGCTCACACACAAACTCAGAAACGAGGGCCACCGATGCCCTGGGGGAGGCTGGCGCACCCGTCTGAGGGGAACACCAGGTCCCCGAGGGGGAGGGGGAGTAGCCTGGGGGGTGCATGCCAGCCAGTGTCTAATGAGAAGTGGGACTGGAGGGGGGGACAGTGTGAGGCCTGCCATGGGAGCCGGCCCACGCGGCGGGGTGGGGGGTGGGTGTGGGTCGGGGGGAGGCTGTCTGTGGCAAGGGGCTCCCTCACACAGACACACAGACACACAGACACACAGACAGAGAGAAGCAAGACAGACAGTGAGAGGGAGAGAGACAGAGACACACACACCCAGACATGTATGTGTGTCTGTGTGTGTGTCTGTGGGTCTGTGTGTGTGTCTGTGTCTGGGTGTCTGGGTGTGTGTCTGAGGGGCTCCCTCCTCCACCTGATTGAGCCAGGCCCGCCCAGGCCCGGGTCGGCCCTCAAGTCCACCCTGTGAGCTGCAGTCTTGCCCACTCAAGACCTCAGCGACCCCCAGGTTAGGGTTGATGGTGCCTGGGGGGCAGCACCCAGCCAAGTTCTATCCCAACCGCCCATCCCCCCTCCCAGGGGCTGCTCTGCCCGGTGGGGTGCTGGGCCAGGTGGGTACGAGGGCAGGTGGGTGGCTGCAGGGGTGCCAGCTCAACCAGCCGAGAACTTAGACACGGGGGGGGGGGGGGTGGAGAGGGGGGGGTGAGGAGGATGAGGACGGAGCCTGCATGAGGACAGGACATGAGGGGGCCACCTGGGGAGGCAGGAAATGAGTCAGAGTCAGGAACCACCTGCCACCTGGGCTGTCAGACTGTCGTCAGCGCCGCCCCCCCCCCCCCCAGGCTGCCGTTTCCCTCTCCCTCCCCTTCTTTCCTTTAAGCAGTGACAGTGCGACAACAGGGAACAGGGAGGCGGGAAGGGGCGGTGGGCGGGGTGGGACTTCTCCCGGGAAGCGCCTCTGCCGTACGGAGCTGGGTGGTGGGTGCTTCTCTCCCACCGAGAGGTGACCCCCTGCGATGGGTGCACACGGGCTCCCTGACACTTCTAGGGCAGAGCCGGCGTCTGTCCTCTGTTTGTGTGTGTGTGTCCGTGTGTGTGTGTGTGTGTGTGTGTGTGTGTCTGTCTCTCTCCCTCTCACTGGCTGTCTTGCTTCTCTCTGTCTGTGTCTGTCTGTCTGTCTCTCCTCCTCTCCCCCCTCCCTGGGCAGAGCAGAGTGGGAAGGACCTGGGGGTCTGAGTGGGAAGGACCCCTGCAGGCCCGGGGATGAGGGCCAGCGAGGGCAGAGAGGGACGGGGGGGGGGGATGGGAGGGATGGGGGTGCTTTGTGGAGAGAAGGGCCAAGGCCCGGGCAGGAGCGAGGAGGATGTGCCTGGAGGGGCTGGGGGCACGGCTCACCTTAGGGCCGGCCCAGCCCTTCCCCAAGGAGCCACCTGCTCCCAGTCGAGGCTGAATTAGGGGGCTCCCCACTGTGCTCCTTGCCCTCTTTCTCTCCCTGCCCCCCCAATGCCCAGCACCACCCGGGGCTCCACGCCCAGCTCCCAGCAGCTGGGTGCCCCCATCAGCCAGGCAGCCCAGCCCCAGCCCTTGGCTCTGGGGCCCGGCTGTGGGGCTGTAGTCGGCGCAGGGGTCCTCTGGCCCTCAGCCACCACTGCTGGCCGTGCGGGAGCCTCAGAGCGGAATGGGGAAACCGAGGCCTGAGAGAGGCAGGGGTCCCAGGGGAATCAGGCAGCCTCCTTCACGCCTCTGCCAGCCTCAGGCAGCGCCTGTGCGGTCCTCAGCCCCTCCCTGGGGTCCCACCTGTCCTCTCCCACCTGTCCTGCCCTCTGTCACCCCAAAGGGTGGGGCTCCACCTGGGGAACCCCCCTCCCTTAGCCTCCCAGGCGGCCTGGGACCTGTGTGTGCGGCCAGGTGGCTGGACCTGGAGCCAGGCCCAGGGCTGCGGGTGGCAGGTGGGGGTGGCCTTGCCAGCAGCCGGACCCCCAAGGTCAGAGTGGGGGGGTTGTGCTCAGCAAGCCCCTCCCCCTCCCCCCCAGCCCTGCTCTCCTCTGCACCCACGTGTCTGTCTGGCGCTGCACTTCCGCCCCCTGCCCCCCCCTCAGCCCTGCAGGCTCCCCGCTCCTGGGACCGCCAGGGAGGCACCTCAGTGCTGCCACCTGTCCCTCCCGCCTCCCACGGTGTCGGGCCACCGGGGCCCTGGTCCCTGCCTGTCCCGGGGCCGGAGCAGCAGCCCGAGATGAGGCTTCTTTCCTGGAATAAAAAGATCTTTTAAAACTTGCTGATGCGGCAGCTCCTGGGCCCTCGCCCCCAGTGTCTCCGCCCCCCCTTCCGCCCCCATAAAGCCCAAATCCCAAGCGGGCACCCAGGGCCCCAAGCCCCCGCTGCACAGCGGGTGGTGACGCCATTCCCTAGGTCCCCGTCCCCCTTGTCCCTCCTCCGCCGCCGCCCACCCGTCTCTACTTCTGTCTCCTCCTCGCCCAGCCTCACCCAGCGGGCACTGCCCTCACACAGTCCCTCAGGAGCAAACCTCCCTCTGCCCTGCTGTCCCCGCCCAGCTGTCCCCGCCCAGCTGTCCCCGCCGCCCCTGCCCGAGGCCCAGCCAGGATCCTCCTCCCTCCTCCCTGCCCTCCTCGCCCCGGACCTCGGGCACAGGCCCCACCCCCACCTCGGGGAGTCCCTCTGGCGTCCACGCAGAGGCGTCTGGGGCTCCGCTGGCAAGGGCAGGGTCAGTCCCAGACACCTGGGCTTGGGGTGCCCAAGGGAGGGAGGTCTTGCTTAGAGGCCTTACCCCCAAGACAACAGTCACCCCAAGAGGAGTGGGCTCCCCGCCCTGAGGGTAACCATCGGCTCTGGAGGAGTGACCCGGACCAAGGCCCGCGGAGGCCGCTCCGCCTCTGGGAGGCCCAACGAGCCCGTGGGACTGCGCTCACGCCTTCCACAGGGAACGGACGCCATTTGCCAAACTCCTATTCGTCCTGCAAAGCCCTGCTCCGTCCTCTCCTCGGACATCACCCTGCACACCACCCTTGGCGTCACCTCTGCGGCCCCTTCCCACCCCGCCCCCTCCTGGCACCTGCCTGGTGCTCCCTGAAGACAGGGACCCCATGCCAGCCCTGGCTTCCCCCCTTCCCCTGCGGAGGCCTCGGTCCTTGGAGGCCCGGGCTCCCTGCTCGGCTCCTGGCTCCCGGCTCTCGGCTCCCGGCGTCTGGCGTCTCCGGTGCCAGGAGCCTGCGTGTGGGGGGCTACTTTTAGCCTCTGCCATCCCCGTAGTTTTCTTGTCTCCTTTTGGTCCCGGCGCCTGGTTCTGCCGAGAAATGTCAGGCTTCTCCCTACACTTGGGGGAGACGGGGATGAGGGGGTCCCCCAGAGCGTCCTCTGCCCGCCCCCTGGGGGCTCTGTCGGTCCACGTAACAGAGGCCAGGAGAGCCTTGCAGGGCGTTCCGACAGGCCCCAGGCAGAGGGGCCGGGCATGGGAGGGTGGCTGGGGGTTCCAGACGGGGGCCTGGCTGGAGGGGTGCCCTGGGGAACAGAAACGCTGCCTCGCCCTGTCCCTGGATGAAGCAAGACCTTGTGGCCCACGGAGACCCCACGTCTCCTGGAGCCCTGCCTCCATCGGGGCCTGCGTGGAACCGAGGACGCGGCCCGCCCCCCCGCCCCCCCCCCCCCAGGGCGCGGTGCCTGCACGGAGCAGCTTCTCAGTCTGCCCTTCGCAGAAGGCAGGCGCCCACGGAAGGGGGACACGGAGTGAGGCTCCTCAGCCCGCGGGGGCCGGGCTGCCCGAGGGTCCGGCCCCCAGAACAGACCTCCCTCACATCGCCTGTGAGCTTCTCTGGTTCCCTTGCTCCCAAGCCTCCTCCGGCCCCCCTCAGCCGGCCTTCAAGGCCTCTGCCTGCGCCCTGCCCCGGGGAAGCCCACACGAGGGACTCCCAAACGCTCTCCAAACTGCTTTGCTTGGTCTCACCGGCCCTGGCCAACCTCCTCCACTCTCTGCAGGTGGTTTGTGGGCTGCCTCCTCCAGGGAGGCCCCCGTGATGCTTGCTCTCATCCAGGTGAGTCCTCGCAATGAACCAGCCTGGACATTGCCCGCCTCGCAGCTCTGCTCCCATCCCTGGAGGCCTCCCCACCCCAAGAACAGGAGAAGGCCCCCAGGCCCCTTGAGACACTCCTCCCACATGCTGGCCTGGTCACCCCACCAAGGGACTCAGTTACCCCGCCGGGGCCCGTCCTCGGCCAGCAGTGTCCTCCTGCCACCGCGCTGGCCATGCGGCTCCCTCGCCCGCCCAGGGCTGGGCCTTCCCTCCACCTGCATCCCCTGGGGGCTAACTTTGTGACCTTGTTCTCCCTGCTGCCTCCTGTGTGCTCACTCCCTTCCCCCACCATCCAGGCGTTACTATGGCAACGAGGCTTACCCACAGCATCCTGGGTGGGCAGGACCAGGGGCACCTGTGTGTGTCTGTGTGTGTGTGTCTCTGTGTGTGTGTGTATCTCTGTGTGTGTGTCTGTGTGTGTCTCTCTCTGTGTGTCTGTGTGTGCGTGTGTGTGTGTCTGTGTGTGTGTGTCTCTGTGTGTGTGTCTGTGTGTGTCTGTGTGTGTCTGTGTGTATCTCTGTGTGTGTGTCTGTGTGTGTCTGTGTGTCTGTGTGTCTGTGTGTATCTCTGTGTGTCTCTGTGTGTCTGTGTGTCTCTGTGTGTCTGTGTGTGTGTCTCTGTGTGTCTGTGTGTGTCTCTCTGTGTGTGTGTCTGTGTGTCTGTGTGTGTCTCTGTGTGTCTCTGTGTGTGTGTCTGCGTGTGTCTCTGTGTCTGTGTGTGTGTCTGTGTGTGTCTGTGTGTGTGTCTCTGTCTGTGTGTGTCTGTGTGTGTCTCTGTGTGTGTCTGTGTGTGTCTCTGTGTGTGTGTCTGCGTGTGTCTCTGTGTGTGTGTGTCTGTGTGTGTGTGTCTCTGTGTGTGTGTCTCTGTGTGTCTGTGTGTCTCTGTGTGTCTGTGTGTCTGTGTGTGTGTGTGTCTGTGTGTGTGTCGAGGGGGCAGGATGGGGGCCCTGGGGTTCCATCACTGGGTCTGGAGGTCGGGGGGCAGGATGGGGGCCCTGGGGTTCCATCACTGGGTCTGGAGGTCGGGGGGCAGGATGGGGGCCCTGGGGTTCCATCACTGGGTCTGGAGGTCGGGGGGCAGGATGGGGGCCCTGGGGTTCCATCACTGGGTCTGGAGGTCGGGGGGGGCGTTATTAGGAAGCACAGTTAAGCGTCCCCACCAGGGAGAGCGGGTCACTGCCGCCTCCCGCTCTTCCCGGCCCCGGTGGACCTCAGCCAGGTCACTGCTGTCCAGCAAGGCCCCCTGACAGGGCGGCTGCCCCCTGGGCCCCATTCCCACTGACAGGGCGGCTGCTGCTCCCCTTTGACCTCTGGGGGTGGGGCACCCTCCTTCCTTATGCAGCTGCGGGAGCTCCTTTCTCCACGCCGGCCAGGCTTCAGTGACCCCCGCAGCAGCAGGGGCCACAGCCGCAGGCCAGGTCAGGACCAGCCTCAGGGCAGATCCCGGGGACAGGCCCTGGCGCCCCGGCCCCTCCTCCCCGCGGCTCTCCCTCTGCAGCGGCAGCACCTGGGCTCTGTCAGGCACCTGGGACGGTCGGGGCGCGGGGGAAGCCGTTCCCAGGGACATGACAGGTGGAGGGGCGGGCCGACCGCTCAGCAAGGCGGTGGCGCCGGCTCTGGGCCCGCGGCCGACAGCAGCCCCCGCCTGTCTACCGCCTGGAGTCCCAGTGAGCCGGGTGGAGGGGAGCTGGGGAGGCCCCGCCTCTGGAAGCTGCCGCCGGCCTCCCCCTCCTGCCTCCCTGCACCTCCCGGGCGGGGCTGGGGCTCTGGAGAGCCAGAAAGTGGGGGGGTCTCACCCACGGTAGAGACCTGGGCTCCACCGAGCGGGCGCCAGGCCGGCGGGCCTCCCCTCGGACGGGGGCGGGGGGGGGGGGCTCCTCCATCAAGGGCCGGCGCACCTGGGGGTGGCACCCTGGTCCGGCCCGTGGCTGGAACGCTCTCCGCACTGGGTGGTCTTTGGCGTCTACTGGGCCCAATAAAACACGGGACTGAGGGAAAGGTCCCCGTCTTTCGATTGTGGCCGCTGAACTGTAAGGTGCGCTCCTCTCATTGCTGCCGTTTGGTGCTGCCGGCCCGCCCCCCGGGGTGGGAGGCCAGGGCACTTCTGAGCTGGCTTCCTTCCGGGGCATGGGCAGGGCCTGCAGGGGAGGCCCAGGGAGCAGGGGCTGCTTAGCTGACCACCCTTGGGGGGGCTCTGGGTGCCCCAACTGTCAACCAGGGTGCCCTGGGGTCCCGGAGGGCTCGTGGTCTGGGGAAGGCTCTGCCCAGCCTTGGAGATGCCAGGGGCGTCTGGAGGTGCTGGTCCACAGCCGAGGCCCCAAGCATTTATTGCCAGCGAGTGACTGAGGACACCCTGGGCAGGGCGCCTGCAGCCCGGGCCCCCCTGCTTCTCGGGGGGAGGACGCCTGCAGCCCGGGCCCCCCTGCTTCTCGGGGGGAGGGCGCCTGCAGCCCGGGCCCCCCTGCTTCTCGGGGGGAGGACGCCTGCAGCCCGGGCCCCCCTCCTGGCAGCACAAACCAGCGCCTGAGGCTGTTTCCTGCTAATCCCCACAGGGCGACGCTGCAGAATCATGGCTGGGCCTGTGCCAGGATCGGCCTCCTGGGGACACAGACCGGAGGCTGGGACTTCCACTTGAAGAGGGAGCTGGGTGAAAGGGGGGACGGGCAGGACATGGGGACCCCAAGCGGGACATGCCCTGGAGCGGGGAGCTGCGCCCTCAGAGGCCAGGAGAGCCGCACACGCCATCGCACACCCTCCCTGCACGGCCAGAGCAGACCCGCTTCTCACAGAAATGAGTCTCCTCCCCGTCAGCACTCCCAGCCCCGCGGCCGCGCCCGTGCCCGCCACAGAGGGACCAGGCAGGTTCGCCGAGGGCCACAGCTGCCCGCGGCTGGGAGGCCGTCCGCCCTGCCCCTCTGAGAGCTGATTTTCTCCGTCATACAGGGAGCAGTGACCCGGCGACCACCTTCCTGCAGTGCGACAGAGGCCGCGCCCAGAGGTCTCCCTGCTCACTCCTGGCGGTCACCGGGCCGGCGCGGCCTGGGAGGGGCCTGTCCGCCGCGTCTGGGCCCCGGAGCCTGCTGCCAGCTCTGGCCCGTCCATACCCTCACTCATTCACTCAACACTCACCCACTGAGCATCACAGTGTGCCCGAGAGTGAGCCGGAGCCTGCGCAGAGAGGACGCCACGGCCACGTGGGCGAGAAAGAAGCTGGGGCACCCAGCAGAGCTGAGCTGGGGGCGGGGGTGGGGGAGTGGGGAGGGCTCCGGTGGGCAGGTGAGGCTCATGCAGGGGCCCAGGGGACAGGGCTCTTCCCCTCCCGCCCCCCCCCTCGGGCCCCCCACCTCGGCCCAGGTCCCCTCCCCCATCAGGCATCGTCCCCGCGGCCCGCCCTGACCTTCCTAAAACCCAGGCCCCGCTTGCCGCTGTGCCGCGTGAAACTTCAGACCGCACCTTCTCCCAAAGGACAAAACCTCACGCCCCAACCCTGCATTTCTTTATATAATTTTTACTTATTTTTGTTAATCCTCACCCGGGAGTATCTTTCCATTGATTTTCAGAGAGAGGGGGAAGGAAGAGGGGAGACACACAGAGAGAAACATCGATTGGCTGCCCGCCCCCCCCCCCCCCCCCCCCGGGCTGGGGATCGAGCCTGAAACCAAGGCCTGTGCCCTTGACCGGAATCGAACCCGGACTCTTCAGTCCACAGGCGGATGCTCTAACCACTGGGAAACCGGCCAGGGCCCGAACCCTGCCTTTTAGAAGCACACCAACCCACTCCCCGGGCCACGGGCGCCCCCCTCAGGCCCCGGCGGCCCTGGCCCCCTCCCACGCCCGCCTCTGCCCTCCCTCTGCTGCGGGGCCTGGTCTCCCCTCACCAGCCAGCCCCTCCTATGCGGGCTTCAAGCCGAGACCCAGTGCCCTCCTCCGGGAGGCCTGCCTTGGTTCTCCCAGGCAGGAGTGGGCACCAGCCTTTCCGAATGTCCGATGACCGGCAGTCCCTGCCAGCGGAGCCCCCGCGCACAGACGGCCGTGGGCACCTTCTCCTCCCTTTCCGGAGCGCTGGCTGCTCAGCCGCCATATGGTGACTAAATGCTTGAGTCAGACGGCGCAGCCTGTCGCGGGAGCGTGGGCTCCACAGGGCTCAGAAGAGCCGTGCCTTCTGTCCCCCCGCGCCCCCAGGATCCACCAACATGCGCGTTCTGCGTGAACCCCGGGCAGCAGGGAGCAGGGCCACCGTGGTCCAATGCACAGCCCCCCACGGGGCGCGAGCGGGGCTCCCAGCCCGGGCCTCTGCCGCCCCTCCCCCCGCGCCCCCACATGGAGGGGCCCATTCACCCTCCGAGGTCACAGTGCCCAGACGCCTGGGGTGCTGCTCCTCCTGCTGGGACCTGGGGGTGCTGGAGTGTTTAGCAAGTCCCCCCTGGTACTTCCCAGTCTATTCCAGCCCCTCTTCCAGGGCTAAAGGTCATGCTGCCGAGTCCAAGGGGTTCATGGGGCCTGGGGGAGCCCCGTGTCCCCACAGCACCCCAGGGCCAGGGCCGGGCTATGGCCGCATCACCTGTCCCCACGCCCAGCCTCCCTCCCATGGTGAGAGTGGAGAGCCTAGCGCTCCCCAGGGCTCCCCCGTCCTGGGCCTTCCTCCCCGCGCCTGGCTTCGGGTGGCCTGGCCACTGGCCACTGACCATGGCCTCGGGCGGCTGTAGGCCCGGCCTCCGGCCTCAGCGCCGGCTGCCCCTCCAGCTCCGCAGGCAGGCCCTCAGGGGAGGAGCCGTCCGACCCGGTGTCACCCCTGGGCTCCTGGAGGCCGAAGCGCGCCCGCCTCCTCGCCGGGGCCTGGCCTGGGCCTGGCGTGTCCACTGGGCGAAGGGACTTCGGCCTCTGCCTCAGGGAGCGAGTCCCCCCCGCCCCGCCCCCCCCCCCCCTCCGTGGGCAGAGGTTCATTCCCTTGAAAGCGTCCCCAACGCCAGCAGGAGCCCCAGGCTGGCGGTCGCTGGCAGGAGTCGCCTCTCGGAGGCGAAAATCCTTTGAAAACAGGCTGGGCAGGAGGTACCCAGCCTGCTGTGCTCAAGACGGGGTCACAGAGGGAAGGACGGACGGTCGTCCGAGGCCTGCGGCAGTGGCTCTGGCTCCCAGAGCACCCCCTGGGTGGGTGCTGGGCTTACTGCTAAGTTTTCAGAAGCCCACGGGGTGGGCGCGGCCCCCAGGCCCCACAGGAGGGGGTGGCATTGGCTTGGCCACGCCCTCAGCTGCCCTCCATCAGGGTAAGTTGTGAAAATAATTCCTCTGAAAATGCCCTTGTCCTCCGGGAGCGGTGCCCCCGGCGCCCACACCCTTCATGTTCTCCGGGCACAGCCTGGGCGGCGGGAGCTGGGCGCTGAGCGCGGGGTCAGGGTCTGAGGAACCGTGTTCCTGGGATGACCAGTGAGCCCACAGCCACGGCAGGAGCGGAGGCGACACCCCAGGGGTGGTGTGGGGGGCAGATCTGTGTTCGGGGCCTGACACAGCCCAGGTGGCACCCGGGTCCCGGGCCCTGTGGCCCACGATGCCCGCCTGGGAGTTCCCAACTGCCGCGCCCGGCGGTTGGCGGGGGGGATTCCGAGGCGGTGACTGTTGGGACAGGGCAGCCAGGCTGACCTTCTCGGAGCCCAGTGCCCAGGGAGCCCGGGACCGGACTCAGCACGGGGGTCTCTCAGGAGGTACCCACCCCACCCGCGGGAGCCGGCCCCATGCTCCCGCATTTCGGGGTCACCTCCCACACACTGCCGGCCGCTCCTCCTGGACCGAGGGCTGCACCCAGGGAATGGCGCCCTCCCTCCCCCGGGCGCCCCCCCCCCCCCGTCCCCGCCCCCGCCCCCTGCTCCTCCTCCCCCCGCCCCAGCCAGCACTGGAGACTTTGACCTCTGGTGACCTCCAGATGACAGTGAGAAAAACCTGGCCCACCTGGGCCTGGTGGGAGCCAGGCTGTCCTGGATCCCAGCCCTGGGAACGCATCACGTCCTCAAAGTCCCCCGGCTGTGGCCGCTCATCGCGGGGCTCGGGGAATCCATTCTCTGCTGCCCTGGGGCCAGGGGGGCCCCACCACCCCACAGGGTCGCCGGGGAGCGGGGCGCAGCACTGCTGCCTCCCTGGCCTCAGGCGTTGGAAGGACACACTCAACTTTGCCCACAGCAGGGCGGCTGGTGTCCACCACCTGCCCCCACTCGAGCCCCTGCAGACCACGGGCCTGACCGTCCTCCTCCTCAGATGCCCCGGCCGCCAGGCCCCACCCCCAGGGCGTAGGTAGCGCTCGCTGACTGGTCTTTTCCTGACCTTTCTTCCAAGCCTCCCATCACCGAGTTATTTATTTTTATGAATCTAACCCTAATATCAAGTTATTGATCTGAGAGAGGAAGGGAGAGGGAGAGAGAAACATCCATGATGAGAGAATCATTGACTGCCTCCTGCACGCCCCCCCCCCCCACTGGGGATGGAGCCCGAAACCCTGGGCATGTGCCCTGACCGGGAATTGAACCTCGACCTCCCGGTTGATGCTTAACCCCTGAGCCATGCCGGCCGGGCAGTCACATGATTTTTCCATTCCCTGCGGGACCCTGAGCAATTTCCTCATGAACTAGCCTTCGCGATGGGCTTTCACCCGCTCCTCCTGTTTCCGAGCCCGTGTGGCTGGTGTAAGGCCACGGGGGTGCATCTCACTTCTCCATAGACGACGCTCCCAGAGGCGGGGTTCTGGGCCGTAGTGCGCACTCCTGGGGGTCCGGCCAGCTCCCCACTTGGGGGCTGTTATGTTTAGAGCCTGCCTTTGCAGTGGCCTCCACACGGAGAACTCACCTCGCACAGGGCCTGTCTGCGTAGACAGGGGTCCGCTCTGACTCGATTTGGGGCATCTGAGTCGCTCTCCAGGCACCTGACCCTGATTTTAGCGGCCTGTCTTCCCTGCTGGAGTTTACAGCCCAGGGAACAGAGCGCAGGCAACCCCCAATATTGGGGTGTTAAAGGGAACTGTAGACAGGGGTGGACGGAAGGGCAGAGTGACATTAGGGGTGAGGGCATGCAGGGGTGCAAGGGGCAATGGGGAAGGGATGTCCAGGCAACAGGGCAGCTTGTCGCAGGCGGTGGAGGTGGGGGTGGGGGTGGGGGTGGCAGTGGACGAGGCTGCAGGGTCCTCGGGGCTGAGGCCAGGAGGGCGGGCCATTCACAGGGTGGTGGTGGCAGGTGCGGGAGGTCAGGGCAGGTGGAGGCACTGAGCCTATTGCGGACAGCGTGGGGTGGGGAGCGGAACCTACGCTCTCCCCTCCCCACCTGCTTCCCAGCTGGCCTCTGCCATCTCTGGCAAAATGGTCCTCTGTGGGGTTTGCGTGCCCTGGGCCACCCCACTGTCACCTCCTGGGGTTTTCTGTCCCCTTCTCTGACTTTGGGTTTCCCGGGGGTTTACCTCACCTCCTCCAAGAGGCCCCCCAGGCTTGCTCCCACAGTCATTTCCCAACAACCTGGCCCCACTCCAGGCTCAGAATGGATGACAATGGCCTTTGCCTCTTCCATGGAAAGGGTTTGGGGGACCAAGTTACCAAAGGGGTTCAACCTCCAGAGAAAACTGCCTCCTCCTAACACATCCGCAGCCGCCACAGCTGAAACCGGGAGCCAGAGTGCAGGTCATGAGGGTGCTGGGGCCGCTCAGGGAGGTGCCGCCGAGAGTCACACAGAGCAGGGCCGCTGGTGGGCAGGGCAGCAGGGCCCAGGGCGGAGCTGAGGAGAGAGGATGAGGGTGGGCAGGGCTGGCACATGGGGGTGTGACCCCTGAAGGGACAGGATGCTGGAGGGGAGAGAAGGGCGCACAGGGGCAGGCCCAGTGGGCAGCTTTGGGGAGTCATTAGCATCTGGGGTAAGGAGTGGGAGGGGCCAAAGGGATGCCATGGCCCTGCTGCGGCTAATGGTCCACGGGGGTACTGTCCCCCAGGGGAGAAGCGGGGGCTCAGGGCCCTGAGGGGGCTCCCACAGCTGCCACCCGGCCCAGCCCGCCGCGGGGCCCATGGGAGATTGCTAGACACGCAGGTCTGGCCCGTTCACGGGACTGAGGCCCCACCATTCCCTCTGGCAGAAGCCGGCAGGAGGGAGGGTCCCCTCCCGGAGGGAGGGCTGAGGGAGAGGAGGGCCCGGTGACCATGGGAGCAGCCTGGGGGGCTTCCTGGAGGAGGTGAAGTAACCAACCCCCCCCAGGAGGGCCTGGTGTTGGCACAGCCCCTCGGTGCGCATGGCCTGTCCACTCCTTGGCCGGCCTCACGTGGCTGCCCGCCCCTCCGGGTGACCTCTGTCTGGGCCAAGGGGCTGTGGAGGGTGGGCAGCACCTGGGCCTCGGTGTCAGCTGCAGCCAGGAGCTCCTCCTTCCCTCCTTCCCTAGGTGAACCAGGACCCCTCGGAGCTACGGGACCGCCTGGGGGGCCTGGTAAGGGGTGGGGTGAGTGACGTAGGTGGGGGCCTGGTGTGGTCCGGCCCGTGCTGCTCGGTGGGAGTGATGCTGCCCTGATCCCTGTCCCAGGCGGCGCCGCCCTGAGGGCCACAGTGATGGCTTCCACCATCCCTGCTAAAGGGCCCGCTGCCGGCCACACGCAGGAGGAGGAGGAGGAGGCAGAGGCGGAGGAGGAGAGGGAAGAGGATGATGATGAGGAGGAGCTGGATACTGGTGAGCAGGGTGGGCGGGGCCTCCTCACAGCCCCCTGGGCGGCCTGGCCTGCGCTGGTCCCTGGCTCTGAGCAGGTCCCTCCTCTGGGGCCTGGTTTCCTGCTGTGAGGGAGGCGGGTCTTCAGTCTGCCCCGGGCAGAGGTCACCCTCCCCTCTGTGAGGAAGAGGGAGAGAGAAACATCCATGATGAGAGGAATCCTTGATCGGCTGCCTCCTGCACGCCCCACACTGGGGATCCAGCCGGCAACCCGGGCACGTGCCCTGCCCGGGAATTGAAGCGTGACCTCCTAGTTCGTAGGTCAATGCTCAACCCCTGAGCCACAGCGGCTGGACCAGGCTGGGTTGGGAGCGTGTCTGGGACATTGGATGGTGCCCTCTGTCTGGGATTCCTGGCTGCTCTCACAACACTTTCCCTGCAAATGCCTCGCAGAGAAAGTAGTTTGGGCCCTGGCTGGTTTGGCTCCGTGCGTAGAGTGTCGGCCTGCAGACCGAAAGATCCTGGGTTCGATTCCATGGGTGGTTGCAGGCTCCTCCCCAGCCGGGGTCCTGGGAGGGGTGCGTGCAGGAGGCAACCAATCAATGTTTCTCTCTGTTTCTCCCTCTCCCTTCCACTCTCTCTGAAAATCACTGGAAAAATATCCTCAGGTGAGGATTTAAAACAGAGAGAGAGAGAGAGAAAGAAAGCAGTATGGGCTGCTGTGAATGAGGGGTGGAGCTGCCCTCCCCCGGGAGCTGGGAGGCCTGGGGCTCCCGCTTGAGGGGGAGCCCAGCCCAGGCTGCAGGGGCCGGCGGCTCTCCGCCTCTCTGCCCTGCAGAACTCCCCAGCTCGGAGATCGGGGAGATCCTGGACGAGGCCCACAGCAGCCCGCCGTGGGAGGAGGTGCTGGTCGACAGGATCAAGGCCATGTCGGTGACGGAGAAGAGCCTGGTGCTGGAGGCCATACGCCAGTGCCTACAGGAGCAGAACCAGGTGGGCCCGGCGCCCCCCCAGCCCTCCCCCCCTACACACCTGCTGCTCCAGGCCTCACAGGGCACCCACCCCTGCAGTCCCAGAGGCACTGACCTCCGAGTGTGTGTGTGTGTGTGTGTGTGTGTGTGTGTGTAGGGGCTGGTGGGGCACACAGACACCGTCATCTGTGCCCATCGGCCAGGTGTGGGCCTGGTGTCCCACGGAGCAAACACACCCTGCTCCACCCCGAGGCCTGCGGGGCCTAGAGGAAAGCCCAGGAAGCCTGTACCCCCTCTTTCCCCCCTGGGCCTCCTGGGATTGCTCTCCAACCAGTGTGGGGACCATGCCCTCCACACTCACCCCCTGTGTGCTGCTCCTGTCCTCTGTCCTGGCCCCTCTCCTCCACATCCCTGTGTCAGATTCTCTGTGGTCTGGGGCTGACGGACAGGATGGAGGGGAGAAATCACAGCAGAGCAGTCGTGTACATAGTCACCCAGGGAGACCGGCTCCAAGCGCTCGCAGAGCTGGGCTTAGGGGCCAGCCCAGGCGCGGGGAGGGAGGGCTGAGCAGAAGGTGGGGACAGCCTGTGCAAAGGCCCTGAGGTCAACCAGACAGCAGCATGAAGATGCGGGCGGGGCCAGGCGAAGGGACTCAGCCCCTGTCCTGCGGGTCCATCCCGGGCGTCCTCAGGGTGGAGCAGAAGTGAGGCGGCCACAACCCCACCTAGAGCGAGGCCTGCAGGGCCCTGTCCGCCCGCGCCTGGCCCTGGCCCTGACCCCGACCCCGGCTGAGCCCGTGCTCCGCCCGCCGCAGCGCGTCCTGCAGGAGGAGGCCTCGGCCATCCGGGAGCTCCTGCTGTCCTTGAAACTGGACCTCAAGCAGCCTCTGGAGAAGGTCAGTGCTCGGAGGGGCTGCCCGGCCGCAGGGCCTGCAGAGGCTGCGCTGGCCTTACCGGAAGCTCCGTGTGCACGGAAAGTGCCAGAAAGACACGACGAGGGGTGCCGTGGCCACGGGGAGGCTCTGCTCCTGCCATGGCCGCAGGACACGCAGCTCCGATGGGGGGCCAGGCCCACGGGGGACGGTGGCCTCGGGGACCCAAGGCCTCGTGGTCACGAGCTCAGCCCGGTCCCCGGGCCGGCGGGCCCCAGGGGTGCGGCCGTGGCCAGTGGCTGGGACGGCGGTGCCCGGCCCCACGCCTCACCCTCTGGTGCGGGGCCCGCGAGGTGTGACGTCAGCGGTGCAGCTCGGGAAATGGGCTCCATCCGAGCATGTGACGCAGCGTGGAAGCTGCCGGTTTTCAGGAAGAGAAAATAAAGGGGAATTTTTCTAGGCGATTCCGAGGTGGCCTCCTGCGCCCGGGAAGTGGGGCTGGGCGCAGCGGTCCTGGCTCCGCCCCAGGCCTGAGGGGAGCCAAGGGAAGTCTGATGTGGCTGGAGGGCTCTGTGCGGCCTGGCCACAGGCGGGTTGGGGCGGGGCGGGGCGGCAGTGGGCGGGGCGCAGGCAGCAGTGGGCGGGACGGGGCGGGGCGGCAGTGGGCGGGGCGCAGGCAGCAGTGGGTGGGGCATGGCGGGGAGGGCGGCAGTGGGCGGGGCGGGGCGGCAGTGGGCGGGGCATGGCGGGGGAGGGCGGCAGGGGGCGGGGCGCAGGCGGCAGGGGGCGGGGCCTGGGTGCGTGGGGTGGAGGCCCTGGGAGCGGTGGGGCCAGCCCTGGCGGGGTGGGGGGTTGGGGGGGTGCGGAGGGGCCTGGGGCGCACGGAGGCCAGGCCCAGCAGCTGCTCCGCTCCCCGCAGAGCTTCCTGTTCCACTTGTACGGGCTGATGCTGAGGGAGAGCCCCAGCGAGGACGTGGTGAGGAAGCACCTGACCGGCCTCCTCGAGCTGTCCCACAAGACGGCCAGCCAGCGGGAGGTGCGTGGGCCGGCCCCTGGGGACCCCCTCCCTGCCCCCCTCTCGTCGCCCCCTCTGCTCCTGGCCTCGGGCCCTCCCTCCCTTCACTCCTGGGCTGTGTCCAGGCTCCATCGGACCAGCCGGCCCTGGGTGCAGGCTCCTCTGGGCGGGGCTGGCTCCTCTAGGCCTGTGCAGGGCCCCCGGGAGGTGGGTGCCGCCGCCCGCCTGCTCACAGGGCCCTCGGCCCGCAGGGCATTGCGCTGGCGGTGGGCATCGCGGCCGCCATGCACATGGAGCTGGCGTGGGCCATTCTGGAGGACGTGGGCTGCACCAAGTTCCTCAAGTCCCCCCACAGGAACTCGGCCAGCCAGGAGAGGGTGAGCGGGGTGGGGCTGGTGGCCTGGGCGAGTCACTTGCCTGCTCTGAGCCTCGCCTTGCTCATTGGGAGGGGGTACCCCTTGCCCAGCCCCCTCCCTGAGGGGCTGAGTGTGGGACTCCTACCTTCTCTGTTCTTGCTGTGGCCATGGGGACGCAAGCCTCATCCCTGGGCCCCAAGCCTAGGGGCCAGGGCCTCCATCCGGGCTCGTGTCCTGTCCCATCCGGGCCGGGGTCCTGTCCATGGGGCTGTGGACGTGGCCTGCACACCTGGGACATGTTGAGTGGCTCTGTGTGCCGGCCAGTGACTCCCGGGCACCTTGCTGGGGAGAGCGGCAGTGGCCGGTCCAGCTGGAGGGGGGGGAGTGGCCCGGGTCTGGGACCACCACCCACCGGGGCCTGTGCACGGGCTGACGCCCTCCGCCGCGCCCCCTCCCGCCCGCAGCACGCGCACGCCCACTTGCACTGCAGGTGGCTGGGCAGCACCGCCCTGCTGTGCTGCGGGCAGATGGCCATGCAGTCCCGGAAGCAGATCCTGCCCTGGGTGGACAACATCGCCTCCAGGATGGTCTATTACTACTCGTGCAGCTGCTACGTGAGCGCGGCGGCGGGCGGGTCTGGGCGGCGCCGGCGCCCGGGCCTGGCGGCCGCCCCGCAGCAGCTCCTGACCGGCCGCCGGCCCACTGTGCACGGACAGGACCACACCCTGAAGAAGAGCTTCCTGTCGGCGGCCGTCATGCTCATGAAGGCACTCAAGAGGGAAAGCAGCACCCAGGGCTACAAGTTCACGCAGATGGCGGAGCTGGTCCACTGCCTGCTGGTGCGTCGGGGGGACCGGGGGGCGGTGGTGGGGGCCACGGGGGCCGCCGGGGTGGCGGTGGGGGCGGGGGCCCGGCTGGCGCCCCTCCATGCCCTCTCCCCCTGCCCTCCCAGTCCGCCCTGCAGAAGGAGCCTGACCACCTGGTCACCCCCTACCGGCAAAAGATCATACTGGTCATCGCCGGGCTCAGGTAAGGCCCCTTGGGGTCCAGGAAGTCAGGCCGGTCCCCGAGTGTGGAGAGAGGGTCAGTGTGTGAGGCGACGGAGTGTGGTGAGCCGGCACGGCCGTGGCATACTCAGCCCCCATTGGGTGTCTTATGTGCCACGCCAGCTCAGCCAGGTTCAGTGACCCTGAGAGGGGGCGGTGAAGGATGGAGGAAAGACAGACAAGAGAATAAAAGCTCGGTCTGGGTGGGACGCTGCCCCCTCGGTTGGAGAGAGACAGCGCCAGGGCGTGGTCAGGATGGTTACAACGTTCTCGTGGGTTTCGATCCCACTCAACGACGTGCACCTGAACTCTATCAAGCCCACATCACTCAGGCACGTGGGGCCACGTGTTCGGACCATGGGTTCAAGCTCACCACCATAGCTGATGGCTATAATTGTGCTGGGACGGCTCTGCCCTCCAAGCTGGGACTTGCACGTGGCCATGAGAGGACCGTGCCCTCTCATTAGTCCGAGGCTTGAACCTGTCCAAACGCTGTAGCCGCTCCCCACACGGAGGATGTGGGTGAGGGCCCAAGTGGGGGCTGTGCCAGGAGCTAAGCATTGTGGGCAAGCTGAGGCCGGGGACACCTTCCCCAGGACACGCTGCCCTGCTTCTTGTCCAAGAGACATTGGTAACAGTGGCACAGGCTGGGCCCTGACCCTGGTCACACTCTGAGCCCTGACCCTGGTCACACTCTGAGCCCTGACACTGGTCACACCCTGAGCCCTGACCCTGGTCACACTCTGAGCCCTGACCCTGGTCACACCTGGGCCCTGACCTTTTCCACAGCTTGGACACGGGGCTCAGTCACAGCCCTGACACTGACACCAGAACAATTCCTTGTTTTCTCGCAAATAAATATCAATGAACCTGAGAGAAGTGAGTGAGCTTGATGGCCCCGCCCAGCACAGATGAGCTTCGGCACCCCCCACCCCACCCCTCAGGCCCACCCCCAGGCCAAGCCACGCCAGAGTCAGAGGCCTTGGTGCCCCCAGTCCCTGCCCCCACTGCACACCCTGTGAGCCCCTCCATGCCAGGACCTGCTGAGCCAGGCCTCCATTCCCAGGACCCTCTTTGTGCTGTGTCTCTCCAGCAGCCTGCGGCCCAGCCTCACGCCCATGGTCAAGTCCACCATCCTGCAGACCTGCTTCCAGAAACTGTACCAGCTGCCACCCATGGAGGTGCTGAAGAGCTGCTGCCCTTCCCTGAAGTCAGACCCCATGGTGACTGCCCAGCCCAGGGCCAGCCCATCTCTCTGGGGGTGGGTTCTGGGTGCTGGGCCCCTGGGTCAGGCCCTTGACCAATGTGAGCGAGGGGAGCAAAGGACAGAGGCTTTCTCCTGCAGCCGGAGGGGCCGGGGACACCGAAGGGCTGGCCACATGTCTAAGAAGCCAGTCCTCCCGGCCGCGTGGCTCAGTGGCTGAGCGTCGACCTATGACCCAGGAGGTCACGGTTTGAATCCCGGTCAGGGCACATGCCCGGGTTGCAGGCCTGATCCCCTGTGTGGGGCGTGCAGGAGGCAGCTGATCCACGATTCTCTCATCATTGATGTTCCCCTTTCTCCCTTCCCCTCTGGAATCTATAAAAATGTATTTAAAAAAAAAAAAATAGGGCTGTCCTCCCCCGCCAGCTGGGCCCTCTGTGGGCATCGTCATTAGCCAACCAGGCCCTGCAGGGAGCAGTGGCCAAGCCCTCACCCCGGACGGATCCCCGGAAACCTGGTGAGGGGTGAGTGCGAGGTGGGCACAGGGCGCTGTGTGCCGGCAGGTGCTGTACCAGAAGGCCATGCAGGCGCTCAACCTGCTGCTGCAGACCTTCATCTCCGAGAACAAGAGCATGGACGAGGTCTGCTTCCTCCTGCAGGTGTGATGGCGGTCCTCCAGGGTCTGCTTGGGGCGGCCCCAGTTGGCAGGCTTGCCCTGGACCCCGACCCAAGTGCCTGGGGCCTTGACTCTCTCCCCCCTGCCCAGGGCTCTGCTGGGTGTTTCAAGAGCCAAGGGCCCTGGGAGGAGCAGGGTGGCCTGGGGTAGAGAAGGCCCAGGAATGGTCTGTTGGCTCCCCACAGCCTGGAGAGGTGCTCTCCCACACCCACAGCCTGGAGAGGTGCTCTCCCACACCCACAGCCAGCACAGCCCCAAGGCCCCAGGGCAGACCCAGCGTCCCAGCACTGCTTGTCCACAGAGCCCGCAAGCCCGGGGCAGTCTCCATGTTCTGGAGGGGGTCACCCGGCCCAGCCTCTCCTGCCGGAGCCAGGCGGGAGGACGGGGCCGGAGGGGGGAAACGTCTGGTGGGTCAGGACCAGCGACAGCCCCTTCCGTCACCACTGCCCAGCCAGTGTGAGCTGGCAGTGAGGGGGCGCCATGGGCCTGATGGTCCCGGGGCCTCCTCCCTCCGCCCAGCACACGGAGCCCTGGCTGATGTCCGACAGGAGCCACGAGCGCAGGCGGGCGGTGCACACCATCTTCCTGCTTCTGAAGTGCCTGGTGAACTACGTGAAACTCACCGTGAGTGGGGGCAGGGGCGGGGGGCGGCCAGGCTGGGGCGAGGAAAGGGGCGCAGGGAGCCCCACGCTGCTCCACCCCTGCATGGGGCCCACCTCCCAGCTGCAACACTGAGCATCCAGGCCAGGGGTGGGGCACGTCCAGCCCGCGGCGGCCGCATAAGGGCTGAGGGTTTGATTCAAGTTCCTGGTCAAGGGCACTTCCCTCAGCTGCAGGCTCCACCAGGCCCGGGTGGGAGCGCATGCAGGAGGCAACCCACCCATGTGTCTCTCTCACATCAATGCTTCTTTCTCTCTCTCTCCCCCTCCTTTCCACTCTCGCTAAAAAAATCAATGGAAAAATACCCTCGGGTGAGGATTAACACACACACAAAAGAGAGAGAGAGAGAAGTTGGGAGGGACCGTGGAAATGATACCAAGCAGCCAGGCATGGCTCCGTTCCCTGCCCCCCCCCCCCCCCCCCCCAGGAGGAGGCCAAGCCCTCGATGCTGGGCCACCAGATCGGCCTGCTGATGCTGTTGTGGAGGGACAGCGAGGAGTTCACCAAGAGCCACGCCCGCCTGTGCGTCTGCCTCCTCCTCCAGCTGCTGGTCCAGCAGAAGGGTGAGCTGGGGGCCAGGGGATGGGTGGGGGTGGGGGCGGAGGGCCCTGCAGAGGCCGGTGCCCCCACGCTTTCCGGGGGGCTGGCCGGGCTCCTGGGCTCCCGGGGCCTTGCTTGCTGGTGGGCAGGCGGGAGGAGGGCGTTAGTTACCTCCCGCCCGCGCTCCGCCGGCCTCCTGACCCCGGGGTGTCCCGCCACAGAGAGCCTGACGGAGTTCATGTATTTAAATAAAATGAAGAATTTTGAAGAAAGGGGCCACAGAGAATCGGATGCGAAGTTCCCCTATTTGGTGCAGGTGTGGCTGTAAGAGCCGGAGCGGGGAGGGGCCGGCCACCGGTGGGGGGCTCCCACAAAGCTCCGGAACTGTCCAAGCCCGGGCCCCGTATCTGGTCCACCCCGTCCTGCCCCTTTCACAGCTGGGCCCACGGAGGCCTCGCACCACCTGTGCCAGGGAGCAGGCAGGCAGAGCAGGACTCCCGCCCCTCGCAGCCCCGCCTGCCCTGCCACCTGCAGCTGGGGGGGGCGGGGGGGAGCCGGGCCTCCTGGGGACGCAGGTCCTCTGCTCGGCACCCTCCCTCCGGCCTCTCCTTGGTGGCTCCTCGGTCGGTCCCAGGCAAGCGGCATGGCCGGCCTCCCCTCCCCGGTCCTCTGTCCCCTGGTCCGCCGGCCCCTCTCAGGTGCGGCCCGCCCCTCACGTCGGCCTGGGAGGGTTTGGGTTTGAGTCCGAGCTCTGTGCCTGACTGGCTGAGTGGCCTTGGATAGGTCAGTCAACCTATCCATGCCTCAGTTTCCCCACTTTCCGAGGGAGGGCCCCTGGGACCAGCACCCAGGCCGCTCTCCGGACAGGCTGTGATCAGACGGCGACCCCTCTAAGTGGGCGGATGTCCCCCGTGATCCTTCCCAGGGGTTCCCGGGTTAAAGCCCGCTGCCATGAGCACCCCGGGAACAGAGCCTGGGATGGACCAGGGCAGCTGAGTGAGGACAGGATGAGTTCCCAGGGGGAAGGGGAGGGAGGAGCTGCCCGGGGCCATCTCCGCCTGGCCCTGGGCAGCGCTGGCATGAACAGTGCCCCCCAGCCCCCCGGCAGTTGGTCCCACCTCGAGGCCAGGCTTGGCTTTTGTACCCTGTCAGTCACTGGCCGTGGGCTGCAGGCTGGGGGTGGGGAGGGGCTGGGCCTGGGCTAAGCTGCTCGCTCCCATCATGCCCAGGGGCGCCCGTAGCCGTAGCTGGGCCTGTGGCCTGTGAAGGCAAGCTGGGCGGCGCCCACAGCCGCAGGGGCGGGGTCCCTGCCAGGCCAAGCACCTGGCATCCGCCCGCCTCTGGGTGAGGGCAGAGCTCCCGCCCTGGCTCCCGGCCACGTGCAGGAGAGCCAGGGGCTGCCGACGGGGCAGGCGCCCTCGGCCGCTCAGCCCCAGGCCCTTTGCACAGGCCATAGACGACCACCTGACGGTGGCCCAGCACACACAGCTCATCCTCACGCTGCTGCGCGCGCTCTCCAACCACAAGCACATGGACGGCGACCTGGCCTCCCACCTGCTCCTCATGGTCTTCGAGGACCACAGCATCAAGCCTGAGCAGGTGGGGCTGCGCCGGGGCCTCCCTGTGGGCTTCGGGGAGCAGGATGGCACGTGTCCAGGGCTGCCCTGGTGTGTGTGGGTCCCCCCCACCTCTTCCTGGAGACCCCGGACCTTCAGCAGCTGACGCCCCTGCAGCAGGGCCGTTTCCCCTCCCGTCTGGCTGGACCCCAGGGTCCCCCCCATCCCCTTGGCCTCAGTCTTGTTCAGCAGGAGAGAGACACCCCGGCCCCACATGGGTTTTTTTCTCAATATATTTTTATTGGTTTCAGAGAGGAAGGGAGAGGGAGAGGGAGATAGAAACATCCCTGATGAGAGAGAATCACTGACCGGCTGCCTCCTGCACGCCCCACCCTGGGGATGGAGACTGCAACCTGGGCACGTGCCCCTGACGGGGAATCAAACCGTGACCTCATAGGTGGACGCTCAACCACGGAGCCGGCCGGCCCCCCCGGGATTTTGCTGTCCGCAGCCTGGCCTGGCCGCCTAGCCCAGGCCGCTCAGGGCGGCTCCATTCTCAGCAGCTGTGCTGTCCGCATGGGCCCTGCGCGCTGCTGGGCCGCACTGGGGGGCGGGGGGACCCACATGGAGGAGGTGGCCGGCCCGCTGGGGGCGCTGCTCTGAGGCCACTCCCGCCACCGCCGCCCGCGCAGGTGGCCGAGATCCTGCAGGGGCTGTTCCAGGAGCTGCCCGCCATCTCCTTCAAGAGCGCCCAGGAGAAGGTCCTGAAGGCGGTGAGGGTGCTGGGCACCCAGCACACCCAGGGGACCGTGGAGGTGCTGCTGACCCTGTGCCACCCCTCGGAGAGGTAGGCCCCGCAGGCACACCCAGGGGACCCCCGGCCGTTGTCCACACTCCGGTCCTGGACTGACGGAAGCCACCCAGTGGCAGCCCAACTGCACCGCCTTCCCAGGCTCCACCCCCAGGTCCCAGAAGGCAGCCAGGGCCCAGGGCGCTGGGGTGGCTCTGGCAGCCAGGAGTGTCCCTCAGACCCAGGGGGCCCCAGGCACCGGCCTGCAGAGGGGCCAGGGGTCAGTGGGGTGACGTGAAGACCCTAAGGGGCCCACACACAGCTCCAGCCCGCTGCCCAGGCCCCGGGCACACGGTCCCAGCCGCCCCTCTGCACGGGTGGACTGAGGACCAGTGACAGCACGGAGTGTGAGGAACGCGGGCCGGCCCTGCCGAGCCGGAGCACAGCCTCCCCAGCCCTCACCCGGCTGAGTGGGGTGTGGGCGCTGGTAGGTTTTTGTTTTTTTTAAAATATATTTTTATTGATTTCAGAGAGGAAAGGAGAGGGAGGGAGAGAGAGAGAGAAACACCAATGATGAGAGAACCATGGACCAGCTGCCTCTTGCACACCCCACACTGGGGATGGAGCCCACAACCTGGGCGTGTGCCCTGTCCGGGAATTGAACCCTGACCTCCTGGTTCACAGGTCGATGTTCAACCCCTGAGCCGCCTGTGGTCCGGCCACGTTGCTGAGTTTAAGAGGGGCGGGGCCCATGGTCCCCTTGTGGGCGTCTCGGGGAGCACCGCTGCCCTGGCCACGGGGTGTTCTCTGGTGGAGACCCGAGGGCTGAGCCGCTGGGGGAGCAGCCCACCTTCCGGGGAGGAGACAGTCTGGTGGGGTCGCAGGGCCGGGGGGAGGGCGGAGGCCGTGTCAGGGCCAGCTGGCCTGCACTCAGAGCTTCGGGCAGGGGCCCCGCCCAGCCGGTCAGCGAATCCAGGGCCCGATGGGGGGCTCCCCCTGCCAGAGGGGCCTGGCCACCTCCCTTTCACACCTGCTTCTCCGGGGCTGTGCCCCTTGGCCCTGCTGCCCAGTGTGGCGGCAGCTGGGGCCCTGGACTCCCCCCTCTGCAGGCAGGTGGCGCCCCTGTGGAAGGCGCTGGCCACCAACAGCCAGCTGGGCCGCAAGGTCATGACCCTGCTCTACATTAAGCTGAAGCTGCGGCCGCCCCAGCTGCTGATCAGGCTGTCAGAGCAGGCGGAGCTCATGTCCATGCTGGTGAGCAGCCCGCCCAGGCCTGCCCGGTCCCGCCCAGCCCCGCCCCGCCCCGCCCCGCCCCGCCCGGTCCTGCCCGGTCCTGCCCGGCCCGCACCTGCTGCGGCCAGGGTCACGGCCACGGGTCTCACCACAGGTCGCCGAGGGCTCTTGATGCCGAGTCCCAAGGGGAGCCAAAGCCCCTCTCCCGGCCCAGCCAGGTGTGGGGAGCGGGTCTGGAGCCAGGCCCCAGGAGGGCAGCAGGGGGGTGCCCCGCCAGGGTCCTACTCTGTCGCCCCCTGCAGGCCCTGGGCACCATTTACGAGCTCCTCTACATCAGAGAGTACAGGGCCATCGTGCACTGGGCCTTCGCGGGGATCCTGCTGGGCCTGCTCACGCAGCTGCACTACCTGTACGAGCTGGGCGTGGTCGAGACCATCCCGGAGCCCCAGGAGGACACCCTGGATATGAAGCCCCTGGGCCCCTGCAGGTGAGGGTGACCGGCCTCGGCGCCCAGCCCCCTCAGGACTCCAGCCCCCCCCCCTGCTGCCCCTCCCCCCATGTCTCCAGAGCACCTGGTGGGCACCAGGCCCCGGCTCAGTGCTGGGGCCCCGGGGCGGAGGGAACGCTGGCTCCACCTGGGGGCTTGCAGTCAGGGTGGGGAGCAGGGGGCGGAGCGTCCATAGCTGTCAGGGCTGAGGGTCCCGAGAGGAGGAAGCTCAGAGACTGACAGCGTGTCTGGCCAGTGTGGCTCAGTGGTTGAGTGCTGACCTATGAACCAGGAAGTCACAGTTCAATTCCCGGTCAGGGCACATGCCGGGGGTTGTGGGCTTGGTTTCCAGTGGGGGGCGTGCAGGAGGCAGCCAATCAATGATCCTCATCATTGATGTTTCTATCTGCCTCTCCCTTTCCCTTCCTCTCTGAAATCAGTAAAAATAAAAATAAATAAAAAGTAAGTCCCAGCTTGCCAGGTGCAGACGGGAGAGGGCGGGTGGGGGGAGCTAGCACCACCACCTGCTCCAGGCGGAGCCCTGAGCCTCTCGCCCCGCGGCCCCCGCCCCCCCCCCCACCCAGCATGTGCCTGGAGGCGCTGAAGGGCCTCTTCTGGACCACCAACTACTGGGAGGTGTTTGCCTACCTCAAGCTGCTGAGGGGCTGGGAGCTCTTCGGGCGTGCGGAGACCTACACGGAGGGGGTGATCCTGCTGGCCCGGTAAGCAGCACGCCTGGGAGGGGACACCCACCCGGGACTCTGCACTTCAGACTCAGCCTCCGGGGCCATCTCCCCGGGTGAGCCAGGTCTGCGGGCGGAGGAGGGTCCCTGGCCCAGGGCAAAGCCCTCGGGGCCCAGCGGCGGCCTCTGCCTGTGACAGGGCCATGGCCCACTATGACTGCGAGGTCAAGGCCGTCCTGGGGCAGGCGGTCATCTGCCTGAAGAGCTCAGAGGAGCGAGACAACATCGTGGCCATCCTCATCATCACAGAGGTGAGCCGCTCCCCGCCCTCCCCGGCGCCGGGCCCTCAGGCAGGGCACGGAGCTGGGCTTCCCTCCCCCATCCATGCCCCCTCCCCCATCCCGTGCTGTGCTGTGGCCTGACGGGACCCTCCGGCTCAGTTTCTCACCAGCCAAGAGCTCACCCTTTACATGTCTCGGAAAATCATGAACAAGTTCCTGACCCTGGGCCTGCACAACCCCAACCAGCTGGTGCGGGCCCTGAGCCTGACGGGGCTCAGCAGTGTCCTCATGCAGCCCAAGAAGGTGAGGGGCCCTCACTCGACGGGGGGGGGGGGGGGGGGGGGGGCTGGGCAGGAAGGGGCACCTGGAAAAGAGCCTCCATGACAGGTGGGGCTGGAAGGGGGCGGACAGGGAAGCCGGGCGGGCAGGAGAGAGCTGCAGTGTTTAGGGGACCCTGCTGCACTGCACGGGGCTGGGGCCCCGGGGGTTTCTGAGCCGGAGGGAGCGCAGAGGTCAGCGACTTGGGCTCCTTCCCAGGTAGGAAGCCCTCACTGACAGCACAGCTGCCCTGGTTCAGGCCCCGCCCGCACCCGCAAGGCTCAGCCCCCGGCGGATGGGGCGGCCTCCTGCCTCCTGCCTCCCGCCCATGGCCTCCCCGGACATGTCGGTGCCCCACGATGCCGGCCGAGGGCTGGGGCTGAGGCCCCGGTGGCTCATGGCGGCGAGGCGGCGGTGGGCAGCCTCAGCCAGAGGGGAGCACCGGAAGGCATTGGGAGGAGGAGGGGGGCCACCGGCGGCTGCGTCTCCCGCAGGTGCGGCTGCTCCGGACCCGGATGTTGGGGCTGGTGGAGAGTTTCCAGAAGCCCGAGACCAAGGACCTCCTGGGCCTCATGGAGATCGTGGGCGACACGCTGCACCGCATGGGCCCGCAGGGCATCGGCGCCTGCAGCCTCAAGCTTGCGCGGCACCTGCGGCAGCTGTTTGAGAACGTGAGCCCGTGCACGCACGCACGCACGCACGCGCCTGCGCAGCAGCTCGCCCAGCCCACCAATCAGAGCAGCCAGAGCTGCCGCCCAGCCCCCACTCAACCCCACCCGGGGATTGTGGGTAAAGTCCCCGGTGGAAAAGGCGCCGATGGGAACCTGGACCCCGGGGAGGAAGGTTCCACGAGGGCTCTGGGCCGGTCCCTGCCATTCATTCCCAAGCCCTGTCCCCTCGTCGGGCCGGGTGGTGGCCGGGTCAGCGAGAGGGCAGGCCAGCTGCTTGTCTTTAAAGACCCTCGGGCGGCCGTGTGGAAAGTGGGGAGGCAGCGGGTGGTGGCAAGGCAGGGGCTGGGTGCGTGATGTCGGGGGTTCCGAGGGCGTCAGGGTGCAGAGGCTAAAACGAAGGCAGGCTTTGGGGCGGACCTCGGGGATGGCTGGCTGGTCGTGGGGACGGGGAGCGGGAGGGGCCGGAGCAGCAGGACAGCCACACGCAGTCCTCGCTGACCCGGGGACAGAGGCACTCCTGTTGACCCCTCTATACAAAAGAGGAAACTGAGTCACACGGTGGGGGGGGCTTGCCCAGGCTCACAGAGCTAGAAAGTGACACACGTGGCACAGGGGTCTGCGCTGTAACCCCATCGTGGCCTGCCCGGGTCCGGGAGGAGGGGGGAGGGAGGAGGGAGGAGATGACCAGGGCGACGTGAGGTCACTGGGCCAGAAACCGAGGGGAGAGACGGGGCGGCGGCCGGGCGGGGCTGAACCGAGGCCTCTCCGTCCGCCTGGACAGGAGCAGGAGGCGGTGCGCGGAGGGGCCATCCTGCTCTACGGGGACGTCATCCACAGCGGCGGCAGGAAGTACGAGCAGGCGCTCCAGCGCCACGCCTTCCAGTCCCTGGTGCCGCTGCTCTTCCACCTGGCGGACACCTGCCCCCAGGTGGTCATGGTGAGTGGCCAGCGGGGCCTCCGGCTGGGCAGCCTCCTCCAGACGGTCCCCAGGTGGCCTGGGCCGGGCGGGGGGACAGCTCAGGAGGACGTGGCCTCAGGGGGTGCAGAGCAGGGCGAGGCCACCGACCCGGAGAGGCCGCGGGGCCTGGCCTCCAGGCAGCAGCAGGGGGAGAGCTGGCAGGACCCACCCAGGTGGCGACTTCCTCTCTCCTCCCCCCTCCCCACTCGGGACCCATGAACCTTCCCCTGCACGCAGTCAGCCTCGTGAACCTCCGCCTGCACGCAGTCAGCCTCGTGAACCTCCCCCTGCACGCAGTCAGCCTCGTGAACCTCCGCCTGGCCTCCAGGCAGCAGCAGGGGGAGAGCTGGCAGGACCCACCCAGGTGGCGACTTCCTCTCTCCTCCCCCCTCCCCACTCGGGACCCATGAACCTTCCCCTGCACGCAGTCAGCCTCGTGAACCTCCGCCTGCACGCAGTCAGCCTCGTGAACCTCCCCCTGCACGCAGTCAGCCTCGTGAACCTCCGCCTGCACGCAGTCAGCCTCGTGAACCTCCCCCTGCACGCAGTCAGCCTCGTGAACCTCCGCCTGCACGCAGTCAGCCTCGTGAACCTCCGCCTGCACGCAGTCAGCCTCGTGAACCTCCCCCTGCACGCAGTCAGCCTCGTGAACCTCCCCCTGCACGCAGTCAGCCTCGTGAACCTCCCCCTGCACGCAGTCAGCCTCGTGAACCTCCCCCTGCACGCAGTCAGTCTCGTGAACCTCCCCCTGCACGCAGTCAGCCTCGTGAACCTCCCCCTGCACGCAGTCAGCCTCGTGAACCTCCCCCTGCACGTAGTCAGCCTCGAGCCTGGCGCTGGGGGCTGAGTCACACCTCGCCCCTTGCAGGGCCCCCGCCGCCGGGGAAAGGCGCCTGTTAACTCCCGCAGAGGTCTGGGTGGCCCTGTGGCCACCGGCCCCCTCACAGGCCCCCAGGCCCCCTGGGTCACCCCTCTGTGAGGCGCCTCTGACCTGGGGCCTCCCCAGGGGAGGGGGGGCGGCGACGGGGAGGTGACCGTCTTGTGGCGCCCGCAGAAGACCAAGTCCACCTTCCTGCGCTGCGCCATCCTGCTCAAGTGGGAGTTCCGGAAGCAGCTGTTCAGCAAGCTGGCGTGGGGCCGCGGCCCGAGCGCCGAGAGCGACATCTTCATGTGCATGGTGAGCGGCCGCGCCCCACCCCACGGGGCAGGGCTGCGGTGCGGCCGGCCGGGGGCAGTCGGGGTCCCCGGGAGGGGCGCCAGGTGCCGGCTTCATGCCGGGCCGCTCCCACGCCTGCCTCCCTGGGCCTGAGGGCGGCGTCTTCCCGCGGCTCAGGGTCCGGTCTGTCCTGCCCCGGCCGCCCTGGCGCCTCCGCGTGGCCAGCGCCGCGCAGGCCGCGGGGGGAACGTGCTGCGGGCGGGTCTCCGGGCGCAGGAAGGTTCTGTGCGCGGAGACGCGCCTGCTCTGCCGCTCCGTTGGGTTCGAGGCTCGTTCATGTTAATGCGTTGAACAGCCCCTGGCACACAGCGTGGCTGACGTTACACCGCCCTCGCGGAGCAGCTCCTGGACCTAAAGGAGGCTCCCTGGGCACGTGTTCACGGCCACTCCGGCTCACGGACGCCTCTGCACCCCCATCAGACACCCCAATGGGGCTGCGCTGTCACGGGCACGTGGTGTCCGGCGTGGAGAGATGCGGGGCGCCCCTCCGCTCTCGCTCCCGTCCTGTGGCTCTTCCCTCCGCACCTCGATTCTTGCAAGTGCAGGTGGCAGACAAGCCGGTGGCAACAGGCCTGGGCCGTGGGACAAACTGGCTTTTAAGCCCGAAAAGGCCGAGGCCGAGGCCGCAGGAAGGCCTGTCCGGCTGCCCTCCGTCCGGGCCCCTCCGAGCGTGGCTTTATCCGGCCGCCGCCTGTCCCGGCCGCTTCTCCCCTTAGAAACGGCAGCGCAGGCCCACCCCCTCCGCGCGCACCCAGGAGCGGGAGCCAGGCCGCCGCGGCCCCATCCGGGCGCAGACACCCGCCGGGCCCTGCGCGCTGCCCGTCCCAGTGGCCTCCCCGCTCCCGCGGCCTTGGCCCCGCTGCTGCAGCTGCGGGGATGGGAACCGGGCGGGGAGAGAGGCACCTTCCTGGAGGACATTTGGGACAGTGGGGGGTGGGGAGGGGTGACCACAAGGGAGGTCCTGGGTCCCTTGGCCCAGGCTCCCACCCCAGATGGGGCAGAAAAGGGACTGGGCTTGCTGGGCCCTCCCCCTCGCCTCCCCCTCCCCCCGTCCGCCATCCCCCGGCCGGTCCAGCTGCCCCCCCCCCCCCCCCCGCTTCCCCTTGGCACTGCTGGGCTGTGCCCCCCCCCTCCCCCCCGCCGCCGCCGCCGTCGGTCCAGGTTGAGCAGGGGCCCAGGCCGCTGCCCACTGCGCCTCCCTCCCTAGATGGAGAGCAACTTCAGCAGCTGCCACCAGTTCCTGCTGCAGGCCTCCCCCTACCTGCACAGCCCCCACCGGAACCTGAAGCTCACGGCCATGAAGTTCATCGGTAGGTGCGCCCGGCGGCCCCCCCAACCCCCCCAAGGGCGGCCGCAGCCCGGCTCCCACCACGCTCCCTCCGCAGGCGGCATCCTGGAGGACTACTTCACCAACCTCTGCTTCTACCTGAAGAAGGGCGAGATGAAGCTCTTCCAGACCCGTGAGCGGGCGGGAGCCCCTCCCCGCACCTGCCCCCGTCCCTGCCCCCGCACCCCACCGGCCTCCCCACCAGCCTCCCCGCACTGTTCTCCCCCCACCCCCCGCACCCGCCTCCCCGCACCTGCCTCACGCCCCCGCACCCCCCCCCCCCCGCACCCCCGGCCTCCCCGCACCCACCTCCCCGCACCCACCTCCCCGCACCCGCCTCCCCTCCAGGCACCTGGGGCCCCTCCCTGGGCGGCAGGCCCCGCACCCAGACCCTGCCTCCCGCAGAGTTCGAGGTGCTCAAGCAGGAGCAGGACTCCGCCAGCCTCAGGTTCTACCGGCACTTCCTGCAGGAGGTGGTGGAGCTGTCCCGGTACGTGAGCCAGTGAGGGCTCCGCGCGGGGCTGCGTGGCTGTGAAATCCTCTATTAAACTGGACGAGCCCCGCTCCTGGCTCTGCCTGACCCTGACCCTCACCCTGACCCTGTCCTTGTCCCTGACCCTGACCCTGTCCCTGACCCTCACCCTGACCCTGTCCCTATCCCTGACCCTCACCCTGACCCTGTCCCTATCCCTGACCCTCACCCTGACCCTGTCCTTGTCCCTGACCCTGTCCCTGACCCGGACCCTGACCCTGTCCCTATCCCTGACCCTCACCCTGACCCTGTCCCTCACCCTGACCCTGACCCTGTCCCTGACCCTATCCCTGACCCTCACCCTGTCCCTCACCCTCACCCTGTCCCTCACCCTGACCCTGTCCTTGTCCCTGACCCTGACCCTGTCCCTGACCCTCACCCTCACCCTCACCCTGTCCCTATCCCTGACCCTCACCCTGACCGTGACCCTGACCCTCACCCTGACCCTCACCCTGACCCTCACCCTCACCCTGTCCCTCACCCTGTCCTTGTCCCTGACCCTGACCCTGACCCTGTCCCTGACCCTCACCCTCACCCTCACCCTGTCCCTATCCCTGACCCTCACCCTGACCGTGACCCTGACCCTCACCCTCACCCTGACCCTCACCCTGTCCCTATCCCTGACCCTGAACCAGACCCAGGCGAGGACCTGCAGGGGCCGCCTCCCATCAGCGTGAGCTCACAACTCGCCTGTGACTGGCCCTGAGCCTGGTCCTTGGTGCCCCTCCCCGCTGGGGCCTGCCTGGTCCCACCGCCCAGCCTCCCTCCTGCACCCCATCTCTGCCCTCCACCCCGTCCCAGCCCGCCCTCCCGCCTCCCCATGCCCAGCTGGGCTGTGCCCCGGGCCTCCGCGGTGGCCTCAGCCCCCTGCCTCCTGTGCTGTCACGGGATGGCCTTGGCGACCACGCGGACATCCCGGCAGGTGGCGGGCACTCTGTGTATGTGAGTCAAACGGAGGCGCCAAGGCCAGGCCAGGAGGCCCAGTGGGTTCTCACCAGGACCCGGGGCGCCCCTGGGGAGAAGGGCAGGTGGACCCCACAGCTGTCCAGGCGTCTGTGCTGGGCTGCCGGTGCTGGGCTGCCCTCCAGCCGGGAGGGGAGGGGCCTGGTGGAGAGGGCAGCTGGGGCCCAGCTGGTGGGCCGAGGGGCCATCTGAGTGAAGGCAACGTGCCTGATGCCCCGGGCCCACGAGGACAGATGGGGGTTCAGTTGGGAGTCGGGGGGCAGGCTGGGAAGGGAGAATGCCGTCTGGGGGCTGCGGGTGCACAGGGCCAGTGGGGTGCCCAGTGGGGGAGGGGCCTTTCCCTGCGGCGGTGGAGGAGGGCCAGTGGGGGGGCTGCGGTGAGCCCGGAGGAGGGGCAGTCAGAGGGAAGGGTGCGCAGCCCAGGGGGGTGCTCCCCGAGGGGGGGGTGACGAAGGTGGAGAGCTTGGGGGCGGCAGGCGGGACAGAGGCAGCAGGGAGACCCCCCCCCCGCCCCCCTGCAGCGTGCTGCCTGGCGGCTCCCCGAGGCCCTGCGCCTGCCTGGCCCTGCGGCCTCCGTCAGCGCCCCCCCCAGCCCCTCCGTTCACTGAGCTGGACACAGCCTGCGGCTTGGTGGTCTTAGATCCACAGCTCTGCTGAAGTGTTTTTTTTTTTAAATTAACATTTGAAATAATGTAGGCTTTATTAATAATTTAAAAAATAAAATACAACTAGATCTGGGAAACAGTATTGTCATGTGCTTCCTAATGCATTTCGGACGCCAAAAACAGTAGGGAGGTCTTCATAGGCTTAGACACAAAGCAAAACAAAAGAAAAAAGAAAAATTAAGGAACGCAAAACAGCTGACAACCAGACGGTGCGTGGAAAACAAGAAACCCAGGGCCTTCCAGAGCCAGTGATGGAGCTGGGGTAGGAGTTAGGGTAAGGGTCAGGAATAGGATTAAGGCTAGTGTTAGGGTTAGGGTTAAGGCTAGGGTTAAGGTTAGGGTTAAGTCTAGGGTTAGGGTTAGGGTTAAGTCTAGGGTTAGGATTAGGGTTAGGATTAGGATTAAGGCTAGGGTTAGGGTTAAGGCTAGGGTTAGGGTTAGGGTTAAGGCTAGGGTTAGGGTTAGGGTTAAGGCTAGGGTTAGGGTTAAGGCTAGGGTTAGGGTTAAGGTTAGGGTTAGGGTTAAGTCTAGGGTTAAGGTTAAGGCTAGGGTTAGGGTTAAGGTTAGGGTTAGGGTTAAGGCTAGGGTTAGGGTTAAGGTTAGGTTTAGGGTTAAGTCTAGGGTTAGGATTAGGGTTAAAGTTAGGATTAAGGCTTGGTTTAGGGTTAAGGGTAGGGTTAGGGTTAAGTCTAGGGTTAGGGTTAGGGTTAAGGCTAGTGTTAGGGTTAAGTCTAGGGTTAGGGTTAGTGTTAGGGTTAAGTCTAGGGTTAGGGTTAAGGTTAGGGTTAGGGTTAAGGTTAAGTCTATGGTTAGGGTTAGTGTTAGGGTTAAGTCTAGGGTTAGGGTTAGGGTTAAGTCTAGGGTTAGGGTTAGGGCTAATGTTAGGGTTAGGGTTAGGGTTAAGGTTAGGGTTAGTGTTAGGGTTAAGTCTAGTGTTAGGGGTAGGGTTAGGGTTAGGTTTAGGGTGAGGGTTAAGGCTAGGTTTAGGGTTAAGTCTAGGGTTAGGGTTAGGGTTAAGGCTAGGGTTAGGGTTAGGGCTAATGTTAGGGTTAGGGTTAGGGTTAAGGCTAGGGTTAAGGTTAGGGTTAGTGTTAGGGTTAAGTCTAGGGTTAGGGGTAGGGTTAGGGTTAGGGTTAGGGTGAGGGTTAAGGCTAGGGTTAGGGTTAAGTCTAGGGTTAGGGTTAGGGTTAAGGCTAGGGTTAGGGTGAGGGTTAAGGCTAGGGTTAGTGTGAGGGTTAGGGTTAGGGTCAGGGTTAGGGTTCGGTTTGAGGCTGTCACTGGCACCTCTGTCTTGTCCCCACCCCAGGGAGTAGGAGTGTGGAAAAGCCCCCAGGCCCCGTACCCGGTGGGATTGTGGAAGCAGCTCTATGTGCTGTCAGTGCAAACAGCTGGGTCAAACTGAGAGTCTCTGGTTGGAGTTGGGAGCCCAGCCGCTGGTCTATTTGAAACGCAGCTGACACCTGGGAAGAGAGGCAGGAAGTGCCCTGGGAGGCCTGACATCAACCAGATGGCGAGTCTCTGCTGTGCCCTCTGATGGTGACCTTGTCCCTGCACCATCTTGGCAGGGCAGGTGCTCTGCCTCCCTCGCAGCAGGCTTTGGTGGGGTCTCTGTCCCTCAAGTGTCAGAAGAGCAGACGGCTTGTGTGGGCCTGTCCTGCGGGGTCTGGTCCCCCACTCGCCTGATGCGAGACACCTGACTGTGGGGGAGGCAGGGCCGGGAAGGGGCAGGGCTGCAGATGGGCCAGCACCGCACCCGGCAGCCTGGGCAGGGCTCAGCTGGGGGTCCGTAGGCCTGGTCCCCACCCCCGTTGGGTGCCCACTCACTGGGAGCCAGGCTTGGGTGCCAGGAGAGGGCCTGTACGAAGCCCCGGCCCTCCAGGGAGGCCCCGCCCACATGGCCCCTGGGATCGAGGCGGGGCCTGAATTCACCCTGAGCTGCCACCCCTCGTCCAAGCCTCCAGTGGCTCAGGCCTCCTCCTCCTCAGTTCTGGGCGCCTGCCTGCTCTTTGTCTGGGCAGCGGCTCTCAACCTGTGGGTCGCGACCCCTTTGGCGGTCGAACGACCCTTTCCCAGGGGTCGCCTAAGACCCTCCTGCATATCAGATATTTACATGACGATTCATAACAGTAGCCACATCACAGTGATGAAGTAGCAACGAAAATGTTATGGTTGGGTCACAACATGAGGAGCTGTATTTAAAGGGCCAGAAGGTTGAGAACCACTGGTCCAGGGCCTGCTGTGCCCAGGCGGGCTCTGGGCATCCAGCCGGGATCTGGCTTCCCAGGATCTGCCCTGCACCTGCCCCGGGGGGAGGGTGCAGCACCGGCCAGGCCCGCCTGGAAGGAAGGCCCCCCTGCCCCCGCTCACAGCCGGAGCCCTCGCTTCCGCTCTCAGGCCTTCGTGGGAGCTGGTTCCGCCTGCGTGGGGCCACGCCTGGAGATGTGCTGAGCCAGCCGCTGGCCCTGCTCTCACAGAGGGAAACTGAGGCCAGAGGGGAGGGCGGGGCCCAGGTCCAGGGCTCCTGCCTCCAGCCAGTCCTGCTGCCACATGTGGGCTCAGGGGCCCCCGTGGGCCTCGCTGCAGCCGCTCTGAGCAGACCGGCCAGGGCTGGGGGCAGCACGGTGGTGCCGCGTACCGGGGTCCCACAGGGGCCAGAAACACTCCCATGATCCACGGCGTAGGGGGTCCGAGTCCTGCCTGGACCACTGGCAGGAAGAGTGAGTGGGAATTTGGTGGAGGCCTGCACCCCTGAGCTCCAGGTCTGGGGGGCACCTTCCGGGCGCCTGGGGGCGGGGCCTCCTCAGAATCGTGCCTCCAGCCAGGACACCAGGGGCCACGGGCTGGGGCCCCAGACCTGAAACGGGCAGAAAGGGCTGCTCCCAGGCGGGAGGGTGGCCGGAGGGTGGCCGTTTCTGGGCTTCTTGGGGGACATCAGCTGCCGTCACTCGGGAGCCGCAGGGAGGTGCAGCCGCCAGGCCCACGTGCCCCAGGCCACGTCGGTTTCAGGAGGTCACCGTGAGCTGGGGCGGGTGGAGCTCGTCTGGGGAGGGCACTCCCAGCCAGGGAAGGTTCTGGAACATGGTGGAATGGCTCCTCTCTGGGGACAAGCCTCTGTGGGAAGCAGGGCCTGGGGACTTGGGAGTCTGGAGGGTCTGCCCATCATCTTGAGTGGGTCCAGGGGGAGCCGGCAGAGGGTGGGGGGCCCACTGAGTGGTACGGAGCAGCCCCGGTGGCGCCCAGACGGGTTCTTGGGATGCGAGGACACAGACGGAGAACAGCCGGCCGAGGGCAGGAGCCTCCCACGCAGCAGGAGGGGGACCGCAGGAGGGACTTCCTGGCAGCAGCCGTGTTGGCGGCTGGGGGCCCAGGAAGGGAGGTCGGAGGGGGGTGCGAAGGCTTCCCCAGGAAGAGCCTCTGCCTGCCCTGAGGCAGGGCCGCTCCCACAGGGCCCGGGACTCCGGGGCACCCCCCCTCCTGGCACCGTGCGCGCTGGTGATGGGTCAGGTGAGGACAGGCTGCCGGCACATCTCGGCACCGTGGGGGCTGAGGAAATGCAGGTCCCGTCAGCTCCACCCCCTCCCGTGACTCAGAGACGCCAGTCACCCTCCCTGTGCTTCTCCTTCCTCCGTCTGCGAGTCACCATCCTCCTCCAGATGCTCCCAGGCTGTGGGAGTGAGGGACAGGGTGGCCCCGTGAGTCCCCATTTTCACCCAGAAGCCCCACCATCAGCAATGCAGGTCGTGTGGCTGCCATTGTGGGCGTCACCACCACCAAAGTCACTCCCACCACTATCACCACCATCTGCAGCTCTATTACCACCACCATCACCATCACCACCACCACCACCACCACCATCACCACCACCACCACCATCACCACCACCACCATCATCACCACCACCACCACCACCACCACCATCACCACCACCGTCACCACCACCACCATCACCACCACCATCACCACCACCATCACCACCACCATCACCACCACCACCACCACCACCACCACCATCACCACCACCATCACCACCACCAGGATCTGCAGCTCCAGCTCTAGCTCCACCACAAAGCTGTCGCTACCACCTTTGCTGTACAACTGTCTTCCCAGCATGGTGACCCCGCCTGCCTCAGCTCCCACCTCTCACAGGGCGTGTTGGTGGCTGATGGCAGGTGAAAGTGGAGGAGGAGGTGATCTTAGCTGCAGTGGTGGATGGCAACCTGTGACTTGTACAAAAAAGCCAAGATCTCTCTGGGGGCCTGGCCAGGTCTGGTGGAGGGAATGGCAGATGGGGAGGCCATAGCTGCCCTTGGGTCACCTGCCCTCTGAGGAATGGAACCCGAACGCTGGGCTCAGACTCACCACCTGGGGCCACTGGCGGCATCACCTGGCCCTGAATCTCCTGGACTGTGGGCGGCATCAGGACCCCTGCAAACACAGGCAAACGGCAGAGCGCCCGCCCTGCCTCGGCCCCTCAGGCCTCTGGCCACAGCACCCACAACAGGCTCACCGGGAAGGTGACGAGGCCAGGCCCAGCAGGGCTGGCGGGTGGCAGAGCTTCTGGGAACATGGCTGGCAGGCTGCCTGCGAGGAGGGAGGAGGGACAGCAGGCTCTGTGACCAGTCACTGTGGGGCGGCCATGGAGCAGGAACAGCTGTGAGCGAAGGCCCAGGCTGGACACAGGACGTGGCCTTGCTGGGAAGACAGAGCCTCATGGAGGGAGGACCAAGGATGGAGGGATAATTGGTCACACTGAACCCTGACCCTGGTCACACGCTGAGCCCTGACCCTGGTCACACCCTGACCCCTGACCCTGATCACACTGAGCCCTGACCCTGGTCACACTGAGCCCTGACCCTGGTCACACTCTGAGCTCTGACCCTGGTCACACCCTGACCCCTGACCCTGGTCACACCCTGACCCCTGACCCTGGTCACACTCTGAGCCCTGACCCTGGTCACACCCTGAGCCCTGACCCTGGTCACACTCTGAGCCCTGACCCTGGTCACACTCTGAGCTCTGACCCTGGTCACACTGAGCCCTGACCCTGGTCACACTCTGAGCCCTGACCCTGGTCACACTCTGAGCTCTGACCCTGGTCACACCCTGAGCCCTGACCCTGGTCACACACTGAGCCCTGACCCTGGTCACACTCTGAGCTCTGACCCTGGTCACACTGAGCCCTGACCCTGGTCACACTCTGAGCTCTGACCCTGGTCACACCCTGAGCCCTGACCCTGGTCACACACTGAGCCCTGACCCTGGTCACACTCTGAGCTCTGACCCTGGTCACACCCTGAGCCCTGACCCTGGTCATACCCTGAGCCCTGACCATGGTCACACACTGAGCCCTGACCCTGGTCACACCCTGAGCCCTGACCCTGGTCACACTGAGCCCTGACCCTGGTCACACCCTGAGCGCTGACCCTGGTCACACACTGAGCCCTGACCCTGGTCACACTGAGCCCTGACCCTGGTCACACTGAGCCCTGACCCTGGTCACACCCTGAGCGCTGACCCTGGTCACACACTGAGCCCTGACCCTGGTCACACTGAGCCCTGACCCTGGTCACACCCTGAGCCCTGACCCTGGTCACACACTGAGCCCTGACCCTGGTCACACTGAGCCCTGACCCTGGTCACACCCTGAGCTCTGACCCTGGTCACACCCTGACCCCTGACCCTGGTCACACTGAGCCCTGACCCTGGTCACACTCTGAGCTCTGACCCTGGTCACACCCTGAGCCCTGACCCTGGTCACACCCTGACCCCTGACCCTGGTCACACCTGCAGAAGCCCAGCCTCCCAGATGCTGACCCAGAGCTCAGCGCTGCCTCCAGGGCCCCCTGTCCTGGGCGCCCTCCAGCTTCCCTCTCTAAGGGCCGAGGGCGAGGACGCAGCACTGGCCTCTGCCCTGTTCGGACCCGGCTGGAGCTGGAACAGCGGGTGTGGGATGGAGCTCCCAGGACGGACGCAGAGTCGCGCACAGGTCACAAGTGGGTCAGACGAACCGCCGGGAGCTCAGCGGGTCAGGCGGCTACCAAACCCCACCAGCTGCTGCGCTTCTGTTCCCGGGCGCCCCCTGCTGGGGCTGCCGCGCTCTGCACCGGCTTCTCGCGGCGGCTGCGCGGCCACCCTGCCCTCCTCCCCTTCCCTCCCCTCCCCTTCCCTCCCCTCCCCTCCTCCCCCCTCCGGCGTCCTGTCCTCGTGCAGGGTCACCTGTGGCCACTCACCGTCACGCCGCCCCTCCCAGCCATGCAGTCCCCGTGGCCCCTGCGCATCCCGGTTGGTCGCTCGCGGCCACCCCCGGCCACTGCTGTCACTCCCGCAGGAGGTCCCAGCTGAGCCGGGGGCTGAGTGGTGACCTGGGGCGGGGGTTGGGCCGCGTGATGGGCAGGTGCCGGGGGCCCCCGTGCCAGGCAGCCCCCTCGCAGCTCGGCTCCATTGGTTTCATTCCGAATGAATGACGTGGCGGCCTCCCCACCTGCACCCCTCATTCGGGCGGGGCCCCAGCCCGAGGCCTCTGGACCGCAGGTGTGGATTGGCCGCCCCAGGCCGGGGGCGGGGCCTGGCCCACCCTCTCTCCCCGCCGGGCTCTGCGCGGCTCAGGCCGCCCCCTGCTGGGAGCGCGGGGAAGAGGCGGACCGTGTGCGTTTCTTTTTTTTCTTTCTTTTTTTTCAAAAATATATTTTACTGATTTTTTACCGAGAGGAAGGGAGAGGGATAGAGAGTTAGAGACATCGCTGAGGGAGAAAAATCGATCAGCTGCCTCCTGCGCATCCTGCACCGGGGATGTGCCCGCAACCCAGGTACATGCCCTTGACCGGAATCAAACCCGGGACCCTTCAGTCCGCAGGCCGACGCTCTATCAACTGAGCCAAACCGTTTAGGGCCCGTGTGCATTTCTTGCTCAGAAACGGGGGTGAAGGGGGTTGGGGGGGTGGGGGTCATGGGCTGTGAGCTGAGGAGGCGCCGGGCGGTGGGACAGAAGGGGCCTGGCATGTGCCCCGCACCAGGCGAGGGGAGCAGCTTTGGCTGAGCTCACACTCGCCCCTCACACCTGCCTCTGATGGTGGGGACCACCCAGGCCTGGAGGCCGAGCCTCGGTGACAGCGGGTCCTGGAGCCTCGGACTGTGGCCCCCTCCCGCCCTGGCCCTGCCCCTGGACAGAGGGGGAGGCGGGTGGGACCGGGACGCAGAGGAGGGCAGGGGTTCTGGAGGGGATGGGGGGCCCCCAAGGCCAACCAGAGGCGGGGTCCCAGGGCCCTGAGGCTCCCTCCCGCGCCCCATGTCCCCCACTCCGCATCTCTCTCATCTCAGGTCGTCCCTCCCGCAGTGCGTCTGGGCCAGGGAGTCAGGCCTGCCTGTGAGTCCCGAGGTGTGAGGAGGGGCCTGCCGGCTCCCAGGCTCCCGCCAGGCTCCCTCACAGCCCCCTAGGAAGCGAGAGGCTGCCCAGAGCCGTGTGACCACAGGCCTGGGGGCCATGGCCCGCGGGAGGGGTGCTGTCCTGGGGCCATGGCCCGCGGGGGGGGGGTGCTGTCCTGGGGCCATGGCCCGCGGGGGGGGGGGTGTTGTCCTGACACCCAAGCAGGGCACTGGGCAGCTGAAGATGAGATGCCAACCAGGCCGCCCAGCCCCTCTGCCGGGAGCAGGGACCCCGGCTGGTCCGCAGAGCCCAGCCCCAGCCTGAGGGGCCCGAGGAAGGCCACAGAGAGGGCGTGGGTTTTTAATTCTTTTTATTGAAGAAAAGAAAAGGAGAGAAAAAATAGATTCCCCGCCCCTGCTTCGTCTGAGGGCCCTGGTCCTGCGCTGGGGGCAGGAGGGCTGTGCGCGCCGCCTGAGGCCGGCGGGCGGGGCGGTGGCTGGCTGCTCCCCAGGGATGGGGGCGTCTAAAAAACGGTGCCAGGCCGCGGCCAGCAGCTCAGTGAGCATCCGGTGCCGGCCGCACCCAGCCCGGCATTGTCCCGGCCGCCTGTCCGCCCGCCGGGGCTGGGTCCGAGGAGGGCAGAGGCACCTTCTGGCCTCGGGCGCCCTGTGCCACGGGGGCCGCCGCCTCCTGTCCCGCTGGCTCTGGTCCCAGCACTGCGGGCCTCCGCGGCCGCCGTCCGAGTGCCCTGAGCCGGGCGCGGGCCTGGCCCGCCGCCCTCGAGCGTCTGTGCCCGTCCTGCGGCAGCGGCAGCGGCGGGCCAGCAGCATCCCTCCTCCGTCCGGTGTGTGGCCACCGCCCGCCGCTCAGACCTCGGTCTGCAGGTCGATGATGTCCTGGCCCACCAGCGGGATGGTGGCGCCCGACTTCTCCCACTCCACGCTCCGCAGCTCCCGCGGCGACGGCGGCAGCGGCTCCAGCTCCTTCACCCACGCGGGCGGCCCGTGGGCCTTGCGCAGGCTCTCCCAGGGCCGCTTGTTGGGCGTCTGCTGCTTCTCTGGCTGCGGCCGGGGCAGGGAGGGCGGGCCAGCGGGAGAGGGAAAGGAGGGTGCAGACAGGAGTCAGAACAGCCCAGCCTTTCCCAGAATGCACAGGGGCTGCGGCCCTCTCCGGGGTCAGTCTGGGGCGGCCGGCAGGGAAGGGCACGGGAGGCCCCTGCCTGCTCAGCACCCCGCGTGGCTGTCCCCGCCTCGGAGAGGCAGCTCCCCCTTCCAGACGCCCCCAGTCCCTCCAGGGGCGGACGGGCTGGGCCGGGCCCACCAGGGAAGGTTGGACGAATGAACAACTGAATGACGTGGGGTCAGAGGAAGGCAGGAGAAGGCAGGCTTACCTGCGGGCTCTCTCGGCCGCCCTGCCCCACGCCCACGGCCCCACCCCTGCCCCCCTGTGGCCCCCCAGGGCCGCGCCGCCGCAGACCTTGCTCTCGGGGGCCAGCGCCTCCTTGTCCTTCTCCGCGTGCTGCAGCCTCCGGCTCAGGTCCTGGAACATGTCCTGGTGCCGCTTCCGCGTGTGCATGATTTTCTGGGGGGGCGGGGGGGGGGCGGGCAGACCCTGAGCCCCAAGGCGCCCGGCCGGCCTCTTCCCCAGGCCCCTCCCTGCCTGTGGGACGGCCCCGCTGCCCGGCCAGGGCTCAGAACCCACCCGGCCCAGGTGTCTGGGGTGGGGACACGGGACCCACCTCAAAGTCCAGCTCCGCATACCGCGACTTCCGCCTCTGTGGGGGGAAGGGTTGTGGGCCTTTGTAAGCAGCACCCCAAAACCTCCCCATCCACGTCCTGGCCCCTCCTTGCCTGAGGACGGCCGCAGGGACCCCTCACCCAGGCAGCCCTTGGGTGCAGACCCCCAGCCCCGGCTTGGTGGGTCTCAGAGGGACTCGCAGTGACCACCCGACCACAGAGAGGGCGCCACCCGAGCAGGTCCAAGTGCAGCCGCGGGTCCTCGAGCCCTTGCAATGGGCGAGGCCACCCTCCGGGGCCCCAGGGCCAGCGGGCAGGGTGGGCGCTGGAGGGCAGCAGGCAGAGCCAGGCCTCTCGGTCCGAGGTCGGCCAAGGGGACAACTCCAGCTGGACACTGGCTGCCCGGCCAAACCCGAGGCCCCTGGCCGCCGCCTCTCCGTCCTCCAGGGGCCCGACGCCCCCTTTCCCCTCCTCGCCTACTCCCCACCCCCCGCGGCCCGCACCTCCAGGGAGCTCACGGACAAGGTGGAGACGTTCTCCTTCTTGGTCCCAGTGCCCGTGCTGGGCCCCGGGTGGGGGGCGGGCTCCCTGGGCTCCCCCAGGCTGGGGGGCGCCGGCTCCAGGGTGGGCGGCGGGGGCAGAGGCTGCTGTGGGGGCGGGGGCGGCGGGGGCGGGGGCGGCGGGGGCTGGGCGGGGGGCGCCTCGGGGGGCTGGCGGGAGGGCGGGCTGCGGGCCGGGCCGCCGTCGGGCGTCATGCTGAGGTGGATGAGGCGCGTCTGCGGCATCTGGTCGATGTGGATGCTGTACTTGGGCTCCTCCGGGGGCTTGGGCCGCAGCGTGGCCGTGGCCGTGGGCAGGATCACGTAGCTCGTGTCCAGGGCCTTCTCCTGGGCCCGGCTCAGCTCCGAGTCCAGCTTCCTGAAGATGTCCCCGTCGCCCACGAAGGAGGACTTGGGCGCGCGGCCCTTCTTGAGGGTCAGCGAGTGGTTGGGGAAGTCGGGCAGCGGGCCCGGGCGGCGCGGCGAGCCGTGCGTGTGCAGCTTGGACACGTTGGCCGGGAGGCTGTTGAAGTTGGGGGGCGGCACCTTGGCGTGGGCCAGCTTCAGCTTCTCCTCCTCGGGCAGCGAGGGCCGCTTGAGGGTGCCCGTGATGGTGGCCGTGCGGCAGGCCGCGATGTCCTTGTTCAGCACTGCGGGGCAGGGCGGGGTCAGGGGGCCTGGCCAGGGCCCCCCCCCCCCCCCGGGCGCACCCCCCCTGAGCTCGGTGCTGCGGCAGCCGGGGTCCCCTTTGCACTTTCCAACCAGGCTGGGCCCGGTGCCCCTCCTTCCGCCCGCACGGGCAGACGACCCCCTCCGATGGCCCTGGGGGCCCCGTGCTGCCCCGGGTGCAGGGACACAGCTCCTGGGTGTGGGTGGGACAGCCCCTCCTGACCAGCTGCAGGGGGGCCAGGCTGCTGTGACCTCTGACCTGGGCGCCAGCATGCCTGCACCCACCTCCGTCCTACGGGTCAATCGGCCTCAGCCGGCCCCCGGAGACCCCGAAGCGGCCCCTCTCAGGGCCCACCCTCGGCTAGCCGGCTCTGACCACAGCCTCCCCTTGTGGCCCGGCGGCTGGCCCCTGCCACACTGCCCAGCCTGGACCAGCGACCGGCCGCTGCCGCCATCCCGCTATCCAGCACACAGCCTCCAACTGCCCCGCCGGCCACTCGCCCCTACGGCTCGGAGCTTCCCAGGCTCCCTCCCTGCCCCGTCCGCTCCACTATCCAAATGCCACCCGGCCCCTCCGGCAGCCCTGACCTCCACTCTCTGGGCCGCCATCTTCTGGACAAACCTGTGCCCCAGGGCCAGAGAGGGCCCCGCCTGCTGCCCCCTCCCATGAGGTCTTCCTGCCCACCTCCCAGCGAGCGCTGAGCCCCGTGGTCCAGGCTACAGGCCTCCCATGCCGTCGGCATACAACCCAAACTCCCCCCGGGCCTGGGCCCTTGCTGGGGCGCCTACTCCACCCACGGTCCCGGCTTCCCGCACACTCAGTGCTTGTGTTGCGACACCCTCCTAACCGTCCCCAACCTCCCAGCCACTCGTTCAGGAGGCCCAGGGCCATAACCCTAATTAGGAAGAGACTGGAGGCACAGAGGGGCCAGTACCACCCAAACAGGGCTGGGCCAGGCCCCCCCCGCAAGACTTGAGGTCACCTCCCAGGGAAGTTGGCTAGATAGCATGAGCCTAAGAGGGGGGCGGCTCCAGCTCCTGCTCAGCCCAAAGCAGAGATCACCTCCTCCAGGAAGCCCTCCTGGGTCCCCCTGGCAGCAGCTGGCGCACCCCACCCGGGGCTGTCCCAGCTCTCCAGGGCTGTCTCCTCAAACCCCTGGCAGAGCAGAGGGAGGGTCCCCCCCCGAAAGACTGCCTGTCAGGGCCCCAGACCCTCGGTTCACAGAACAAGGACTCTTGGGGGCTTCCTTTCATTGGGAAATTCATTCCCTTCTTGCCCTTGCTTCCAGGAAGCTCAGCGCCAGCCTAGGGCTCAGCGGTGGGGCCTACCTGCTTTCCTCCTGCTCCCACTGATGCCCCCCCCATGTGAAAACCCACCCACCCTCCTCCACAGCTGGACTCACAATGAGGAAATGAAGGACACACAGGAGCCGGAGGGAGGGCAGGCAGGGGGGTGAAGGGGGAGGTGGGCGGGCACAGAGCTTGCCCAGCCTCACTGCCCTCGAGGAGGAGGTGGAGGCCCAAGACCTGCAGAGCTGTGGGTGCTGAGGACTGGGCCTCCGCTGCCCCACAGACCCTGCCTGCTGCCTCGGCATGGGCGGGCTGGGGGTGTGAGCCGCTGGTGCAAACAAGTCTGCCCTGGGCCCGGACCCCGAGGCCTGTGTCCCCTGCTCAGGCCAGGGCTCCGGGCAGCAGGTCCTCAGTCGCGGGGAGGGGCTGAGGGAGGCAGGGGTGGGATGAGGACAGACGAATGGACGGACAGATGGACGAAGAAAAGAAAAAGAAGCAAGTGGGCCCGGCGAGGCCACCTGTCCTCTCACCTGTCAGGCGCTCACCTGATCTACAGGCCAGATCCACGTCCTTCTCGAAGTCGGTCTGCAAGACAGAGACGGGCTGGTGAGGCCGGGGCGGGGGCCGCTGCTGCCCTGGGCACCGCGAGGCGGGCGGGCTGTGGGCAGGGCCGCCCTGGGGCGGCATGTGCACGCGTGGCTGTGTACATGTGTGTACAGTCCTGAGGGCTAAGGGGGCCCACACACTCGGGGTGCCCACGTGCTGGTGTGGTCACACGGAGTGAACTCCTGGGGGCGGCTACGCCATGAATTCTCTCACCTGTGTGTGCATGGGTGAGCATGTGCAGACATTGAGCCCACATGCACTCACATACATGTAAGCAATGCACGTGTATGTGTACACATATGCACATATATGTGTGCATACATACGTGAGCAGGCTCTCAGCTCCAGGGCATTCGTGGGTCAGCTGGGAAGTAGGGGGCCAGTCCCCCACAGCTCATGTTCTTGCCCCTCTGGCCTCAGTCCCCCTGCCCCCTTTCCCTGGGCCTCCAGTACAGGAACCCCTTGCTGTCCCTCACACCTCTCCAATGGGCACACAGGGCCCACACCAGAGCCCCCTGCTGCCCAGGCCACCACCTGGCAGTCCCCCGCCCCCTGTCACCCCTTCAGTCCCTGCCACAGCCCTGGGGCGAGGGGATGGAGGCCGGCAGCGGGGAGAGGCACAGCAGGGCTGCCACGTGATGTCCGGTCCCAGGGAGGCCCCCGCTGCCCATCAAGCAGTGGCCTGGTCCCTGCTGCACGCAGCACCCACCCCATCCCAGGCTGGGGGCTGGGGTATCCAGTCGGGCCCCCCAGGCTGGTGCGGGGCCTTCCCAGGGGCGGCAGGGCCCAGGGCACAGCCGGGCCCTCAATCTCAAACCTGGAGGCGCCTTCCCTGCAAATGCAGAGGCTGGGGTGGCGGGAAGACCACAGGTCTGAGGTGAGAGGTCAGCCCGGGAGCAGAACCGGGGGCCAGAACCCCAGCTCCTTCACCTTGGGCTCTGCCGAGGCCCTGCCTGGGACCCTAACAGCCACCGTGAGGTGGCCAGCCCGGAAGACCAACTGAGTGCCTCCTGCCTGCCAGGCTCCCTGTGTGCCAGGGGCACCCCCTGGGAAGCAACCTCGAAATGGCAGGTGGGGATTCCCCTAGGGCACCACTGGGGCCGGACCAGGCAACCTGAGGGGCAGTCAGGGAGGGCTCCCCGGAGGAGGTGGCATCTCAGTGGAGAGGGCGGGGTGTGAGGGGGCGTACCTGGGGTGCAGGACCCGAGTCAGGTCCTAAGGGGATCTGGCCGGGGACGGGGCCACGGCAGGAGGTGTGAGTGGACGGGCCAGGCCGGACCCAAGGGAGAAGCTGGAGAAGCCGGGAGCTGAAGGAGGTGTCTGACCAAAGCTGGTACCATGGGGTGGGCACGGGCTGGACACCAGCTCCACCCAGATCTTGTCAACTTGACCTGCCTGACCCCAAGCCCTGGACCTGGGATCCGACCTGGGGAGCCTCAGTTTCCCCAACTGCACCCTGGGCTCCCAGTGCCTCCTGGCGGGGCTTGGGGGCCTGCGTCCGCTCCGGGCCCTACCATGAGCTGGGCGTGGCCATTCTGGAAGGAGCCCCCCGAGTCCCCGTTGCCCTCCTCCTGGCGGTCCACCACGCGGCACTTCACAGCGTCCTGGACCTGGGGGCGGAGAGCACAGGTCAGAGGTCAGCGGCAGCTCGGCCGCTGAGGACTGGACCCTGGCGGTGCCCGAGGGGGCTGGTCCGCGAGGCCCAGAACAGGAGTCTTGGCTGCCATGGAAGTTGCTCACACATACACACACACACGCACATGCATACACACACGCACACACGCGCACACACACAGACACACACGCGCACACACAGACACACACACACGCACACGCATACACACACACATACACACACGCACATGCATACACACACGCACACACGCGCACACACACACACACGCGCGCGCACACGCGCACACACGCGCACACACACATACACACACACGCACATGCATACACACACGCACACACACGCACACGCATACACACACGCACACACGCGCGCACACACATACACACACGCGCACACGCATACACACACGCACACACGCGCACACAGTGTGCGGCCGAGCAGCACGGGCACAGGGCACCTCTCTGCGCAGGACGCAGTGCACCATGACGATGACGAAGCCCTCCAGCGAGTCGAAGACGGCGAAGAGGATCTGGAAGAGGGCGGAGCGGCGGTCGGTGACGGCGAGCACGGCCGACATCCAGGTCAGCGCCAGCAGCGGCAGCACCACGCACGAGCTCCACAGCGAGGCCCTGCGGACGGGGGCGTCAGGGCTGCTGCCGGAGGGACCCGCCGGGCCGGCCTCGCCCCGTCTCTCCTGCGGGCCGGGCCGCCGTGCCCAGGCCGTGTCCTCTCCGGGGCCGGTGCCCTCCGCCCTCGGCACAGGCCCCTCCCTGACAGTCCCCCGCGTTCTGCCAGCAACCAGGGCTCCCAGGGGCGATGGGGACCCAGGAGGCCGGTGCCCGGGGAGGGGGCTCTCGGGGACACCCGGGGCCCTGGCTGCCCAGGAGGCCACAGGCAGGGGAGGAGGCCCTGCTGGTTCCAGCTCCCAGGGCCCCACACAGCCCTCAGGCCCGTCAGGGGTCAAGGCCTGGACTGCAAGATGGCCGCAGGGAGGGGCGCTTGGTCAGGCCTCTGAGCTCTGGACAGAGAGGGAGGGAGGAGAGAACCTGGGAGGGGAGGTGACAGGACAGACGAGGCGGGGCAGGTGGGGGACCGGGGCAGAGACAGACAGGAACAGACTGACAGGCGCGTCCTCCTCCAGGTGAGCCCTGCTCGCCTGTCCCAGGGGAGGAGCTGCTGCTGCCCCTCAGCCCTCGCCTCCTCCTCCAGGGAGTCCTCCAGGAGCACCTCCCTCAGGCATTGCCCTTGGCAGCCCGGGCCCCTCCCCGCACAGCACAGGCCACAGGGGCCACTCTGAGCCAGTCTCCCGGCTCACACGGTGGGACAGAAGGGGCGCCGGCAGGCAGCGGGCAGGTGCTTAGGGAGCGGGCCCCCCTGGTCACTGCTGTGCCCCTCAGGGCCATGGAAGCCTAAGGACCCAGCCAGGGTGAGCCCGGCCCCCATGGGGGCGGCAACTGCCTGCAGGGATTCCCGTCCAATCACCAGGGTGGGCCTGGCACCCAGACCACTTGCTCCCCCTCCCTCACAGGACAAGCAGAGCAGGGGGGTCCGGGGACCAGAAGAGGGGGCAGAGGGCAAAGCCACCAGGAAGGAGCTGGGGACACAGACCTGGGGGAGAGAGGCTGGGGGCCTGGGGTCCAGCCAGGACACGGGCCCCCAAACCAGTAGGGCCTTGGCCATGGGTTCAGGGGCAGGACCTCCCCCGCTGCAGGCTCTGCCCTCGGCCAGGACGGGCAAGGCGACCAACAGCAGAGGCTGGGCCTGTGGGCCTCACCGCGGCCTCGCCGAGGCGGCAGAGCAGCCACTCCCGCCTCCTGACCTCCCCCGGCCTGAGCCTCAGGCTGCTGGGCTGTCAGGTGGGGACACGGCAGGGCCTGCCTCCAGGGTGACCATGGGGCGCTGCGCACCTGGGCCTCCTGCTGTGGACGCTGTCCGGGGCCTGAGCAGGCTGCCCACCCCCACTTCCCAGCCCACACACCCGAGGCCGGCCGGCTCCCAGCCCCGGGCACAGCCTCCCCACGGCAGGTTCCTCCAGGACCAGACCCTCCAGGGACCCTGGGGGTGGCTTCCTGAAGTTTCCGCTCCCTGGGGAGAGCAGGAGGGTGGGATGAGGGAGAGAGAGAGGAGACAGACACACAGACAGGACAAGCAAGACGGGCACGAAGGGAGGGGCGGGGCGGGGGCCCCAACGCAGACACTAGCCAGGCTGGGACAGGCAGCAGGTACGGGAAGGTGGGGAGCTCAGAGGGCTGGGGCGGGGCAGGGAGGGACCACTGTCGGCCTGGCCGTGACCAGGTGCTCCCGTCCCTGGAGGGACAGCACCCTCCCCAGCGCACTCCCCCAGCAGGGACGGCCCAGCCGCTCAGGACTGCCGCCTGCAGTGCTGTGTGCCCTCAGGCCAGGCACTGCCCTCTCTGGGCCCCTTCCCCAGGCAGGACATCCGGGTCCATCCACTGTCCCTTCCACCCACGCTGAGGGCACACAGGACGGGCACCCAACGCCGAGGCGGGCGGGGCCTGGCGGAGGGAGGCCCTTAGAGGCCCCACCTGGCAGGGCCGGATGGAGACACTGCGGCCGAGCAAGGCAGGGTCGCTGTGCACCCGCACGGCCCGTGCCTCGGTTTCCCCGCTGTGCGGGCTGGGGGGGGGCGAGCTCTGGGTCCTACCCTGCCCGCTCCTTCAGCTTCTTGTCAGTGATGCCGTCCTTGGACACGAGCTTGTTGAACACCAGGATGCCCATGGCCATGTTCACCTGCGGGCAGAGGCGGTGGGTGCCGATGCTCTGTCCACGCTGTGCCCCCGTCCCCCCCCTGCTGCCGGTGAGGGGATGGGGCTCCCGGGGAGAGGCAAAGGCTGCCCCCTCACCCCGCCGTCTCCTTCGGCCGCTAGCCGGGTCCTCCTGCCCCCACAGGGCTGGGCACCGGAGCTCCAGCCCCTACGCGGCCCTCCCACCCAACAGGCGCCGCCGCGACCTGGGAGCCCGTCATCCGGGTGGACGTGCGGGTGGACGTGCGGGTGGACATGCGGAAGGGCAGGTGACCCTGGGGCTTGGGGGACTCAGGTTTTCTTCCCGTCGATTCCCACCTTCTCCAGGTGAGGGACTGGGGGTGCCATGGGCACGGGCTACTGCCCCACCCAGCCCGTCCCTCAAACACGCGCCCACGTGGCAGGTCCGCAGCTGGTCCCCATGGATCAGGCAACCCGCTCTCCGGCCGCGCCAGGGGACCGTGGACACCCCCCGCCCCCCAGTGACCGAGGGCCGAGCCCGGGGCCTCGGGGCAGCCCCTACCAGCACCACAGCAGCAGCGGGTCCCACGAAGGCGTACAACAGCCCCCCCTCCAGGGAGAGCCAGCAGCTGCGGAGGGAGACGGTGCTGACGGGCCAGGCGTGGGCCCCGCCCCAGCACAGGGGGGACCACAGCTCCCGGGGGCAGGTGAGGGGCAGACGGATCAGCTCAGGCGAAAGGCCCCCGAGTCCGGGACCCTCACCTCATTCTCCAGCTTCAGAGCCTCGGGGAGGGGCCAGGCGGCACCCCACTTTATGAGGAGGAGCAGGCCCAGAGCTGGGGCGCAGCGGGGGCCCAGGTGCCCTGACCGGCCCCTTCCCTCAGCCGTCCCCTCCCATCTCCTCCTGGACCCTCCCCGTCTCACACGCGCACCCTCCCTCCTGACGCGATGCCCAAACACGGGGCTGGTCCTGGGCCTGGCCCTCTGCTCACGCCTCTGGCCCTTCCTCTCCCCTCACTCTGACGTGAACCCCAAGCCTCCCGAATCTCCTGGACGCCCCCCAAGGTGGCCCACGGGGGCCTGGAGCCCAGCGGGGGTGCCGTGTCCTTCACATGTTCCTGAGCCTAACCCAAGCGTTCCGCCCCGGCTGTCTGTCCAACAAACTCCTCTTCCTCCTTCAGAGCCCCACTCGATGCCCCCATCTTCTCCTGACCCGCCTCTGACCCCGCAGGCTGGGGTTCCCTCCTCCCAGCCTCACCCCCTGGGCGTAGGAACCGGCTCCTCATGCACGGCCTCTGCCCCCCACTACCCAGACGGGGCGCGGCTCCAGGGTCGGCCACATCCTGTCCCCTGGGCTCCACAGTGAACCGACCTGCACAGCCAGTATCAGCGGTGCCCCTGCCTCTGGCCACCCTTCCTCCCCATCCCTGCAGCCATGGAGGCCTCGGGTCCTCTCCCCGACCTGGGCAGCCGCCTGCCTCCAGGGCCACCCCTCAGCCCCGGGCTTGGCTTCCGAGGCCCCTGGCCCTCGCCCCGCGGACCCTTCAGGTCTTCCCTGACGTCCTCTGTGCAGCAGGCCCCACGCCGGCCCTGCCCTGGGCGCCCCTGCAGTCCCGCTGGGGCAGGCAGATGCCCACGGATGGGGACGGGGGCTCAGCGAGGCGGACGGACCTGCCCAAGGAGGAGGCGGAAGGCCCTGACAGCCCAGCACGGCTTCTCCGATCCCACTGCCCTCGGCCCGGGGGGAGCTGGCTGATGGGAAGGGGGAGGCCGCCGGCCCCCACCCTGTTCCGGCCTGGGCTTCCTGGTCTGTGAGATGGAGGCCCTTCTAGGGCAGTGGGAGGGCCTGGGTGCCCTGTGGGCGCCCCACATCCCCGCCCGCCCGCCCCGACTCACTAGTTCATGGTGCTGTACCCTTTGGCCTTGGTAAATCCCACGGAAATGGCCACGACCAGCGCAGGGAGCCCTGTGGAAGGACCAGAAAGAGGGCGTCGGGCCCCGCCGACCAGGCTGTGCCAGCGGAGGGCGGGGAGGGGCAGGGAATGTGACGTGAGAGGGGGCGGGGTGCACGGGGAGAGGGCCGCAGAGCTGGGGGGCAGCGCTGCAGGTGAGCAAGGAGAGCCCAGGACGCCAGGCCCGCCGGCTTTCAGGTTCGGGAGGAGACACGGTTGGCGTAAGTGTACCCCAACAGCGGCCGGACGTCCTTACACTGAAGCAGTGATGGCGAGCCTGTGACACGCATGTCAGAGATGACATGCGAACTCATTTTTCTGGTTGATTTTTCTTTGTTAAATGGCATTTAAATATAGAAAATAAATATCAAAAATGTAAGTCTTTGTTTTACTATGGTTACAAAGATCAAAAAATTTCTATGTGACACGGCTCCAGAGCTAAGTTAGGGTTCTTTCAAAATGCGGACACGCCGAGCTCAGAAGGTTCCCATCACTGCTCTAAAGCATCACTGACTATCCGAAGGTCAGGATGGACTCGGTGTTAGTAACTTACCCAGCCACTGGGAGGAGGGCGGAGGGAGGGAGGAGGGAGGAGGGAAGGAGGAGGGAGGGAGGAGGGGGGCGGAGGGAGGAGGGAGGGGGGCAGAGGGAGGAGGAAGGGCGGAGGGAGGGGGCGGAGGGAGGGAGGAGGGAGGATGGAGGGCGGAGGGAGGGGGCAGAGGGAGGGAGGAGGGAGGGAGGAGGGGGGCGGAGGGAGGAGGGAGGGGGCAGAGAGAGGGGGGCGGAGGGAGGAGGGAGGGGGGCGGAGGGAGGAGGGAGGGGGCGGAGAGAGGGGGCGGAGGGAGGAGGGAGGGGGCGGAGAGAGGGGGGCGGAGGGAGGAGGGAGGGGGGCGGAGGGGGGCGGAGGGAGGAGGGAGGGGGGCGGAGGGGGGCGGAGGGAGGAGGGAGGGGGCGGAGAGAGGGGGGCGGAGGGAGGAGGGAGGGGGGCGGAGGGAGGAGGGAGGGGGCGGAGAGAGGGGGGCGGAGGGAGGAGGGAGGGGGCGGAGAGAGGGGGGCGGAGGGAGGAGGGAGGGGGTGGAGAGAGGGGGGCGGAGGGAGGAGGGAGGGGGCGGAGAGAGGGGGGCGGAGGGAGGAGGGAGGCCCCGGAGCGGGACCTGGGAGCTGGCGGCACTCACCCCAGCCCAGGCAGAGGAAGCGCTTGCGGATGAGGCGGTTCCGGAGGCGGCCGGTCACGGCCATGTAGGACTGCCAGGCCTCGGTGAGCACCCAGCAGAAGGACGACAGGAAGAAGAAGTGCAGGAAGGCGGCCACCAGCGTGCACACCACCTGGCGGGCGGGGAGGTGGGCAGGCGCTGGTCCCGGGCCCCACGCCCACCCAGTGAGCGGCCCGGGGACCGCGTCGGTGACCAGGTCAAACCCCAGGCAGGAAGCCACCGACGGCTTGCCGGGTCCACGGCCCTGAGATGGGCTGTGGGTGCCGGCGCGACCTTCCCACGAACTGCCAGGGACAGACACCCTGCCACCCCGTCTTCCTCACCCACCCCCATCGCAGACGCATCAAACGCCAGCCGGGGGCCCACTCGAGGGCCCGGTTCCAAGCCCATCTGTTCCGTCGGTGGTGACCCCGAGGCCAGGGCCACCAGACAGGGCACAGACAAGCTCAGACAGAGCCTGGGCCCCACAGAGGGCTGGCGACAGGCTGAGCTGGCTCATCACGAAGCACCGTCCAGCTGGAGACTCGGACACCACGTCCCCATGCCCGCCTGGCCAGGCGGCACCTGCCCCCGCCTGGGCCCGAGCCACACGGCGGCCGTGGCCAGAGGAGCAGTGAGAAGAACTCCAGTGGCTCTGGGCCCCTCCTCCCTCAGCTCCCGTCACCCACCGCCACCCCACTGCCACCCCACTGCCTACACCATCACCCATCCCATCGCCAACCCCAGTGGTCGGCAAACTGCGGCTCGCGAGCCACATGCGGCTCTTTGGCCCCTTGAGTGTGGCTCTTCCACAAAATACTGACTTTTGCGCATGGGCCATTAAGTTTCAACCGCACTGTACGTGAGCGCCCGCACGTGGTGTTTTGTGGGAGAGCCGCACTCAAGGGGCCAAAGAGCCACATGTGGCTCCCGAGCTGCAGTCTGCTGACCACTGGCCTACCCCATCACCTACCCCATCACCCACCTCCCACCCCATCGCCTACCCCATCTGGGGACCCTGGAATGGGGTGGCAGTGCCAAACACCTACCCTGCTGCGGGTCTGCGTCTGCCCGATGAGGATGAGGGCATTGGAGGAGATGATGGACAGGCAGAAGTTGATGAGGATGACGGATCTTTCTGAGCGGATGTACCTGGGGAAGGTGGGAGGCGTGATCAGCGCCCACAGGGCTTCACCTCACAAGAGCTGGGGTCCCATGGCTGCACCAAGACCGTGGGTCACTTCCCCCCAGATAACACTTCCTCCCAGCAAACACCACCACCACCACCATCACCACCACCTCCTCCACCACCACCACCATCACCACCATCACCACCTCCACCACCTCCACCACCACCATCACCACCATCACCACCATCACCACCACCGCCATCACCACCATCACCACCACCACGTCCACCACCACCACCACCACGTCCACCACCATCACCACCACCACCACCACCACCACGTCCACCACCACCACCATCACCACCACCACCACCACCACCACCACCACCACCACGTCCACCACCACCATCACCACCACCATCACCACCACCACCACCATCACCACGTCCACCACCACCACCACCACCACCACCATCACCACCACCATTACCACCACCACGTCCACCACCATCACCACCACCATCACCACCACCACCACCACCACCACCACGTCCACCACCACCATCACCACCACCACCATCACCACCACCACCACCATCACCACCACCACCACCACCACCACCACGTCCACCACCACCATCACCACCACCACCATCACCACCACCACCATCACCACCACCACCATCACCACCACCACCACCACCACGTCCACCACCACCATCACCACCACCACCACCACCATCACCACCACCACCACCATCACCACCACCATCACCACCACCACCATCACCACCACCATCACCACCACCACGTCCACCACCACCATCACCACCACCATCACCACCACCACCATCACCACCACCACCCCCATCACCACCACCACCACCACCACCACCACCACCACCATCACCACCACCATCACCACCACCACCATCACCACCACCATTACCACCACCACCATCACCACCACCATCACCACCACCACCACCACCACCATGTCCACTTCACCGCACACCAAGTTCCAGCACAGCCAGGTGCAGGCAGAGCCCTGGGGAGCCATGAGCACAGCTGCACTCTTGGTCTCACTGCCTGCCTGCTCCCAGCAGCACCCATGCCCCGAGCCCCACCCCCGTCTCATCCTCACTGTGAGGTAAGAAGGTGGGGCCGAGTGGGACTGCAGAGCCACGCCCGCCGTGGCTGTGTGACCGCAGGCAAGCGACCCGCCGGGCTCTGCCCCGGTCTCGCCTCTGGACGGGGCTGGGCTCTGCCCCGGTCTCGCCTCTGGACGGGGCTGGGCTCTGCCCCGGTCTCCCCTCTGTGCGGGGCTGGGTCAGCGCCTGCTGCTCAGGACTGTGGCCTAAACTCGAGAGCAGCGGCACAGCCAGGCGCCGGCACTTCTGCCCGTTTCCCGGCGCGGCGCCCCGCGGCCTGTGGCGGCTGGATCCCGCCGGGCAAGCGGAGGGCACAGGGCGGAGCTCAGGGGCTGCGAGGTGCCTGGTGTGACATGTGACCCCGGGAGGTCACGGCCCTCTCTTGGAGGGACAGCAGGGCAGGCCGGCTGGGGCTCAGGGGAGGACTGGCCTCAGGGCACAGCCTGTCCACAGGGGACCCGGGGCCGGGGGAGGGGCCCTGGGTGCTGACCCTCCTGGTGCCTCAGCACAGGCCGCTCTCCCACTGGCCACATCGACCGCTCCCTGCTGGCCTCGGGGCGCGATGTCAGCTCCATCAGCGCTGGCATTGCGCTGCCCGTGGAGCCGGCCGGGTGGGGGCTGCGGGCAGGCAGGTGACCTTGACTTCATGCTCCAGCCCAAGCTCTGCTCCCCGGGGCGCACGGCGCCCAGAACCCACTGGCACTCACACCCGCACACACATCCGTGGCGCCTGGGCCTGGCTCGGACCCGCACCCGCACACGCATGGTGACCCCACACCGCCCGCACCCAGGGCCCAGCCTACAGACGGCACCAGGGCCTGGGGGAGGGGGCTGAGGGGGGTCCCCAGCCTGCGACCCTCCACACTCTGGGAAGGCCATGGTCTTGCACGTCCAGGTGGCAGGACAGACAGCCAGGCCAGGGGGCTGAGGGCCCCGGAGGTTAAGGGCACCCGCCAGGGGCCAGCGTGAGGCAGGAGCCGGAAGGCACTTGGGTGTGACCCTGGCTGCCCCTCCCCAGCCCCCGCCCCCCCCCCGGCAGGGACACCACCTCCACACGGAGACGTAGATGATGATCAGCATGAGCAGGGTCAGGGAGGACACGCCGCAGCCCACGATGAGCGTCACCGACGGCACCACCACCTTCTCCATGTTCTGGGGGTTTGGGGAGAGAAGAGCGTGAGGGGGCTGGGCAGCGTGCAGTGGGCCCCTCGAGCTCTCCTCCGAGCAGCAGCAGGACTTTACAGAAGGCCACCAGAGGCCCCCCCTGTGCCCGCCCCGCCCCGCCGGGTCCCAGGCGATGTGGGAGCACCCGCCCCCCGGCTCTGCGAGGCCCCGGGCCGGGCCTGCCTCCTCCTTCCCACCCGGCCTGCGTGTGGGCCCCGTGTGCTTGCCCGTGTGACCGCACGACCCGCAGCGCCCAGGGCCCGCAGACACCGCCGGCCGGCGTGAGGCCCGAGGGGACCGGAGCCCCGAGCCGGGCACTGAGGCTGGCTCTGCGGCCCCTCCCGGCTGCTGCCTCCGGCTCTGGGGAAGTTGGTGGGCACTGCAGGGCCGGAAGTGGGGGGCTTTTAAGGGTCCCCACCCTGGAGCCGACACCTTTCTTCCCTGGGGACAGGGCCTGGGGTGCAGCTCCAGCACGTACATCAGCTTGCCCGCCGGTCGCTGGCTGCCAGGGAAGGGGCTCAGGACCACGGCCAGCGCCCTGCCCGGCCTCTCAGGCCCGGAACTTTCTCTGAGCCCCACCCTCTGAGGCTCCACTGCCTGTCCGAGCGGCCACCTCCCTGGGGCAGGGAGAGGATGCCGAGGACGGGCTGGGCTCCCAAGGCACTCAGGTCAGCTGCCCCCCCCCGCCCCCCAGGCCCACGACGCCCCTGGCCTCTGACCCTCCCTGGGGCCTGGCTGCCTGCCGGCCTCTCGGCTGCTCCCAGCCCGTTGGGGACCTCAGGCCTGGCCACACTGATGGGCATAGCTGTCACGACCAAGCTCCCGCCAGTGTGGAGTGGGGACCGGAGCCCCTGCTGGGAGCTCCCCTTCTCCCCCTCCTTTTCCAGGTCAAGGTGGTCGCCCATCGGGGACTGCAGACCCACACGCCCAGCACACACACCATGACATGCCGACCGGCCCGGGGCCTTGTGCGCGCCGGGCACGTCTGCTCCCACTGTCCTCGGGGGGGACCCCTGCGGGCAGCGCTGCCCGCCCACCAGGCCCAGCCAGGACGCCTCCTCCAAGCAGGCCCCCGAGTACCCCAGGGAGCACAGAGCCTCACCACCTCGGCCACCCCAAACCGCCCGCACTCTGTGCCACCGTCCCTGACAGAGCTCAGACCCACAGTGGGGCCCCATTACCCCATAATCTACCCACGGACACCCCGAGGCCCACGACTGGGAGGCCAGCGGGTGGGGGCTGTAGGGGGCACCGTGACCCAGCAAATGTTTCTAGGGCACCGAGCTGGCCCTCGGCCCGCACACGGGTCACGGGTGGCCCAGCAAGTGGCGTGCGCCTGCACGTGGCTGGCTCCCGCTCCAACCCCCGCAGCCATCTGCGTCCACCTGTCCTCGCTAGGCCTGGCAGCCACACCCCAGCAGCCCGCCCACCAGCCGCCGCCCCCTCTCCTCCTGGCTCACTCGCCTCTCTGGACAGCCCTGCCCCGCAGGTCCACGCAGAGGGCACAGGGGACAGCGGTGGGCAGGGCCTCAGGAGGCCCCGGCCTCGGGAGAGCTGCGCTGGGGCCGGCCAGCAGGGCACGGGGTGCCGCCCCAGGCCTCTGCGTGCTGGGCCCTCTGCCTGTGCTCTCCCCTGGCCTTACAGCCGGCTGCTCAGCTGAGCTGCCACCGCCTCCCAGGTGACTGAGCACCTCGCACTGAGCCTCCAGGGTCCCCACAGCCCAGGACCCCCGTGGCTGTTCGGGTGTCAGTTCTGCCCCACGAACTCCCACTCTGTTCCCCAAAGGCTTGCACCTCCTGCTCTGGCTTCCTTCCAACAGCAGGTGTGACCGTCCCCTCCTGTCGCTGCTCCAGCACCACCCTCCGCTCCCAGCTACCCACTCAGACAAGCCCTGGCCACACGCAGGCTGAGCCCTGAGCCCTGATCCTGGTCACAGGCTGAGCCCTGATCCTGGTCACACTCTGAGCCCTGACCCTGGTCACACGCTGAGCCGTGACCCTGGTCACACCCTGAGCCCTGAGCCCTGATCCTGGTCACACGCTGAGCCCAACCCTGGTCACACCCTGATCCCTGACCCTGGTCACACCCTGAGCCCTGAGCCCTGATCCTGGTCACACTCTGAGCCCTGACCCTGGTCACAGGCTGAGCCCTGACCCTGGTCACACGATGAGCCCTGAGCCCTGACCCTGGTCACACCCTGAGCCCTGAGCCCTGACCCTGGTCACACTCTGAGCCCTGACCCTGGTCACAGGCTGAGCCCTGACCCTGGTCACACGCTGAGCCCTGACCCTGGTCACACGCTGAGCCGTGACCCTGGTCACATGCTGAGCCGTGACCCTGGTCACACCCTGAGCCCTGAGCCCTGATCCTGGTCACACTCTGAGCCCTGACCCTGGTCACAGGCTGAGCCCTGACCCTGGTCACACCCTGAGCCCTGAGCCCTGATCCTGGTCACACTCTGAGCCCTGACCCTGGTCACAGGCTGAGCCCTGACCCTGGTCACACGATGAGCCCTGAGCCCTGACCCTGGTCACACGCAGAGCCCTGACCCTGGTCACACTCTGAGCCCTGACCCTGGTCACACCCTGATCCCTGACCCTGGTCACACCCTGAGCCCTGAGCCCTGATCCTAGTCACACTCTGAGCCCTGACCCTGGTCACAGGCTGAGCCCTGACCCTGGTCACACGATGAGCCCTGAGCCCTGACCCTGGTCACACTCTGAGCCCTGACCCTGGTCACAGGCTGAGCCCTGACCCTGGTCACACGCTGAGCCCTGACCCTGGTCACACGCTGAGCCGTGACCCTGGTCACATGCTGAGCCGTGACCCTGGTCACACCCTGAGCCCTGAGCCCTGATCCTGGTCACACTCTGAGCCCTGACCCTGGTCACACCCTGATCCCTGACCCTGGTCACACCCTGAGCCCTGAGCCCTGATCCTGGTCACACTCTGAGCCCTGACCCTGGTCACAGGCTGAGCCCTGACCCTGGTCACACGATGAGCCCTGAGCCCTGACCCTGGTCACACGCAGAGCCCTGACCCTGGTCACACTCTGAGCCCTGATCCTGGTCACACTCTGAGCCCTGACCCTGGTCACACTCTGAGCCCTGATCCTGGTCACACGCTGAGCCCTGACCCTGGTCACACGCTGAGCCCTGACCCTGGTCACATTCTGAGCCCTGACCCTGGTCACACTCTGAGCCCTGACCCTGGTCACACTCTGAGCCCTGACCCTGGCCACCCTGCGCTGCGAGCCTGTGGGGACTGGTAACACGGTGTCAGACACAGAAGCACCACCAGCACCAGCTGTGCTCACAGGCTGTTCATTACCTCGCTCACCCCCCACCGCGGCTGGAGGAGGTGCACCGGCCCCTCACCGCTGTGACTCAGCGCAGCTGGCAGCGACCCAGCCGGGACCTGACGCCCTGGCTCCTCCGTCCTGTCTCCGTCCCTCCAGGCCCCGCCAGAGATCTCGGCCCTCGCTGGCTCCCGGGCGCGCACAGCACCCGCTCCCCGTCAGCTCCGGGTCTGGCCTGGGACTGCAGACCCCAGCCCACCACATGCCGGGTGCCCGCAGCCTCTGCCGCTCAGACCCGACTCCCACCCCAACCCGCGGCGGAGGCCCGCAGCACCCACCCCTCCGCGCACCGGGCCCAGCTCCCCTCTGCCAGCAGCCCACCTGCTGTGGGCTACTCACTCCTACTGGGGTCCCTCCAGGACCCCAATCCCACCCCATCCTCTCTCATCTCCCAGCCACCCAGCTTCCCGCTGCCGGGGTGCAGGTCCAGCTCCTCTGGACCCCAGCCAGCCCCCTGTCCTGCCTCCGACCCCACCCCATCTCCCACTTGCTTCTCGCCTCTCACCCTCCTGCTCGCCCCTCAGGGCCCCACTTCCAACCTCCTCCTCCTCCCATCTCTCAAACTGCCCCCAAGAGGGTCGGCTGATCTGGGAGCACCCCCCCCCCCCAGGGCTGGCCCAGGCCCCTGTGAGCCGTCAGTCTCCTCCTCAGAGCTCGCACCCCAGCAGCAGGACTGGGGTCTGGCCCAGCCACAGGCACTCAGAGGGGTCCGCACGGGGCGGCGGGTGCACGACAGCGCCTCCCCTGGCTCCTGGTCCCTCCCCGGCACCTCTGGGTCACCTCTCACCGAGCGCCTCCCCTGGCTCCTGGTCCCTCCCCGGCACCTCTGGGTCACCTCTCACCGAGCGCCTCCCCTGGCTCCTGGTCCCTCCCCGGCACCTCTGGGTCACCTCTCACCGAGCGCCTCCCCTGGCTCCTGGTCCCTCCCTGGCACCTCTGGGTCACCTCTCACTGAGCGACAGCTGGAGCACTAGAGGGAGGCGGCAAGACAGGCCCCCCTGGTCCTGCCGGCAGGGCCCGGAGCCCATCTGACAGAGGAGGACACAGGCTGAGCCGGCAGCTCGCGCTCAGTGCCACGGCCAGTGGGTGGCTCTGTGGCTGCCGGGGCTCCTGCGCCCTCAGCCTCAGCTGCCTCCTCTGGAATTTGGGGACGGGGTGCCTGGCCCATCGGCTGCCCCCCCTAGTGTACGCCAGCGTGGGGGTGAGGCTGACACCACCCCCCCAGGGGACTCCCCCAGCAGGCCCTGCACCCGCTGGCCCTCTCCTGCACGGTGGGGCCTGGGGAACCTGCAGGCACCAGGCACGGGTTGGCTTTTCCTAGAAAGGCCCCCTGGGCATCAAGCCCCCTCACCGCGCACAACCACCCACACCCGTGCGCCACCCTCACGGAGCCCGTGCTCCACGCCAGGCCGCCGAGCTCAGCGCCCGCCTGGGAAGGGCCCCGCTTCAGGGGCTCCCACCGGCCGCCACCCTCAGTGGCCAGGACCACCTCCCTCTACAGGGGGAAACTGAGGCTGAGAGGGACTGAGGCCCGGCCAGGGTCCCCGTGCGCAAGAGAACAGCCTGTGCTTCAAGATTCGACCAACAGTGTCCTCTAGGCCGGCGCTGGGCTGGGGGAGGGGACACAGGGCCGCATCCCACTGCAGAGGCCCCCTGCCCTGGGCCTTCCTCACCCCTGGGACGGGGCTGGGCCCTGCCCTGCTCGCTCTGGCCCCTTAGGGGACTCAGGAAGCCCGGCCCCATTGGTTGCTCCCCGTGCAGGGCAGCCTGCTGCTGGCATTGATGACCATGTATCCAGAAAGCCACCTCCTCCAGGAAGCCCCCCAGAATGGCTCTTACTGCTGCCTCCACTGCCCTGCCCCCAGAAGAACCAGAAAGACCAGCGGGGACAGCCTCTTAGGAGCGGCCTGATGGGGCGGGCGCCCCTGGATCAGGGCCAAGACCACAGACCTCCGTCCATCAGACTCGCCGAGACCCTGGGCGAGGAGCCCTTCCCAGACCTCGGTGTCCCTGCCTATCCACAGGGGTTCGTGGCAGTGACCTCTAAGGTCCGGCCCAGCGCTGACCCCATGGAGGGCCCTTCGCCTTGCCCACCGTGTCCCACAGGGGAGGGGTGGGTGGACATTCCCAGAGAGGCCAGAGCCGCCTCCCATGGAACCGGGGTCCACGCGGGGAGAGCTGCTCCACCCGGCGATGAGGGCCCAGTACCCAGGAAAGCCCCCCCCTTCCTACCCCCCCAGTCTGTTCATATCTGCCGCCCGCACCAGGCCCGGGCCAGGGGCTCAGGGAGCGAGGCCCCGAGCTGGGCTGGGCCTTCCTGGGACCATGAGCGCAGCCTGGGCCGCCCAGGGCCCTGCAGCCCCAGTGGCTGGACTCCGCACCCAGGGCCCCAGCCAGCCAGCTGGCCCCAGCTGCCGTCACCATAGAAACTGGCAGCCCCCACAAGAATCTCCGAACAAGAAAGAGGCCCCTGGGACGAGGCGCCTTCCCGGGAGGCTGTGGGCCGGGCCAGCGCAGCACCCAGGCTCCAGGACCCCCACCCGCACGGCCGCCTCCACAGACCGAGGTCCCGCGGGGGTGCGCGGGGGGTGCGCGGGGAAGGGCTCAGGAAAGGCGCAGGCCCCCAGCTCCCCGGCAAGGTGGGAACCCGCCACCTGCTGGTGGGGACCCCAAGGGAAGGGGTCTGCACAGCCCCGCCCGGCCCGGCCCTGCCCTTCCCGCGCCGGACAGCCTGGGGCCCAGCCTGGCTCCTTCCGGGACTGACCCCCCCACCCCCAGGTGCCAGGACCCACGGGGAGGGGGGACTCACCCCGCAGTCACTCCTGGGACCCCAGCCCCGCTGCGCCCGCCGGCAGTGCCCGACTCCACACCGAGCCTGCTCCGCCCCCACGCACCCTCCCCGGGGGCGGCCCGGCCCCCGCAGCCAGGCCCCGGGTGGGGGGGGCTGCCGGGCGCCCCGACCCCTCCCCGCCGCCGCCGGCCCCGCCCCCGCGCTCCCGGCCCGCGCCCCGCCCGCCCGGGGTCTCACCGCGTCGGCGCTCAGCTGCGCTAAGATGGCGAAGGTGGAGAGCCGGTCACACAGGCAGCGCGTCCGGAGGGCGTCGAGGGGCACCGTGCGGCAGCCGCGCCACGACCAGGGCCCGAGCTGCGGGGGGGCGGGGGAGGATCTGGGGGAGACAGGGCAGCGTGAGCGGCGCCGCGCCCGCGGCCCCCCGCCCCCCGCCCGGCCCGCCGCGCACCTGCCCCTGCGCCCCCTGCGCCCCCGGCCAGGCGCCCGGCCCGCTGGCCCCCGGAGCCCCGCGCCCCATGGCCGCCGCCGCCGCCGCCGCCGCCGCGGAGCCACGGGAGAGCGACTCTCGGGAGCGCGGGCCGAGCCGACAGCGCCCCGCCCGCCGCGCCGCCCCAGCGCCGGAGCGAGGGGGCGGCCAGCGAGGCGGGGGCGGGTGCGGGGCGCCCGAGGGCGGGGTGGGCGCCGGGCCCTGGCGTGGGGAGGGGCCGCTCCTGCCGTCCCTGCCGGGGCGCTCGCTCTCGTGACCTTGGGACCGTCCCCTCCCCTTCCCCCTCCCCCCTCCCTCAGCCCCCTCCCCCTTCCTCTGCCCCCCCCCCCCCCAGGCCTGGGCGCCCGTGGTGCCTCTTGTAGGCGCCCTGGGCACAGTCTTCCCTCCCAGAGGGGAGCGGACAGCACGCGCCCGGGTCTGGCCAGACCCCCCCCCCCCCTGTCGCAGGCCCGGGATGGCTGTCTCCACGGACACGGGCTCTTAGGGTCTCAGTGCACCCTGACCTGCGGGCACACCCTCCCTGTAGAGCCAACCCCCAAGTTCCAGGCTGTCCGCACAGGCAGGGGCTTGGGAGTGTCCAGGCCTCGGCTGGGCCTGGCCTGCGGAGGTGCCCATGGAGGTGCCTGCGGCCGTGGGGGGCTCCAGGCTGCCCAGAGAGACACGACTGAAATGCGCGGGGAGGGGCTGGTGCTCAGCCGCTGTCTGTCTGGTGACCCCGGAGGCGCCTGGCCCGCCCCTCGGCCCTGCCCTCGCCAGCCCGCACAGTGACACCTGCTACCACCTGGTTGGCAAGCCTCCCGCCTCCAGCTGTCACCTCAGGAACTTGCCTACCCCTCCCTCCCAGCTTCCGTTCCCCCATCTCTAAAGCGGGGAGCAGACAGATCCCCGAAGCTCAGCGCCAGCAGGGCTGGCTGTGCCGGTGCGTCTTCAGAGATGCTGGGGTGTGAGCGCCAGGGGCGGCGGGACACGGGGGTCAGGCCAGACACCCTCCCCTCTGCTCGCTCTACATCCTTCCCCCAGGGGAGGCCCTGCCCCATTTCACAGAGAAAGAAAACAGGCCTGAGGGGGCGAGAGGCGCCCAAGGTGACAGCAGAGCAGAGCTGCCTCCAGGCCCAGGAGCTGCCAGGGCTCTGTGACCCGGCAGCCTCCCCCCCCCCCCCCCCCCCCCCCCGCCCCACACCTGTCCGCTCATCTCTGAGGTGCAGGGAGGGGCGCCCCTCTCATGGGCACTGTTCTTTGGGTCCATAGGGCAGGGTGCGGGGGCTGGAAGCTCTCCGTTCCAGGGGCCTCTGTCACAGAATGCGGAGCCGGCCTGCCTTCCTCCTCTGGCCCCGGCCCCTCTGCCTCGGCCTCCCAGTCCCCGGCCACCTGCACCCCTGCTGGCCCCCGAGGCACCCCGTGTGCGGCCACAGCCCGGCAGAGCCTGAGTGGCCAGCTGCCGGCCTGCCACCTGCGGGGCCCAGGACAGAGGGAGCCACGAAGGCCCCAGCAGACCCCTTCCCCCTCCCTCCCCCTTCCCCCTCCCTCCCCCTTCCCTCCATCCCTCCCCCTTCTCCCCTCCCTCCTCCCTCCTTCAGGGAAAGCATAGAGCCAGAGAGGAGACCTGGGCGATGGCAGGACAGAAAGGGCTGTGGGGTCCCGGGGAGCCTCCCAGTGACCCCCAGGCCCAGCCGGTCCCCGCACCCTTGGCCGAGGCTGGTCAGAGCCTCACCGGCCTCTCCACCCCCAGGACCACAAGGGCAGAAGCACTGAGCCCTGGCTGACCCCTGACCCCTGACCCCACGCCGCCCTCTCCCTGCCTGACGGGTGGTGTCACCCAGGAGGCCCAGGAGACAGCAGGGCACAGCGTTCTGGAGGGAGTCCTCCCGTGCCCGTTCCCGTCTGGGGACCGCACCGCCCTCTCCCGCCGCCCAGCCTACCAGCCGCACTGCCGTGTGACTCTAACGGGCCGTCCTCTGTGGCCAGCCAGTCCCGGGTTCAAATCCCGCTCTGCTCCCCGCGCCACCCAGCCCCTGACTCAGGCTCCGCCCTCCTCCAGGTGGGGGAGGAAGCACACCCCCGCCTCCGCTGCCTGAGGGCCGCTGGGAGGGCGGGAGGGGACGCACCCCGAGGCCTGGGGTGCGGGGAGCAGGCTGGCGGGGACCAGCAGCCTGGCAGGTTCCCAGCCGGTGTTGGCGGGGCTGCAGGGCGCCAGGCAGACAGCTGCCCGCCACCTCCTGGGGGAACGCCAGTCGATGAGCTTCTCAGCCTCCGGGGCCATGGAGTGAGGGCGGCGCCCACTCTGCTGAGGGTCCTGCAGCCCCGGCCACGGAGCCCACGGAGCCCATGGAGCCCACGGGGACGCGCCAGGCCTGGCGGGAGGGAGCAGCGCTGGCCCCTCAGGACGCTGTTGGGACGCGGGGCCTGCAGCACGGCTTGCTCGGCTCCCGACACGGGGACCCTGTCCGCACCCCTGTGCCTCATATCATTACTCTCCGAATAAAGACCCTGAGGCCAGAGAGGTGGCCCTCCTGCCCAAGGTCACACAGCAGGACCGCAGGAGGGCCAGCTCCCAGCTTCCTCTGACCGCCCCCCGCCCCCCGGCCCAGCCCACTGGGCTGAGGAACAGGTGTGAGAGCGACCCCGAGGCCCCCTCCCAGGCCGGACAAGCACTCAGTCAGCGGCAGTTTCCTGGGGGCCACTGCCCTGAGGGCCCCGCTTGCGGCCGAGGCACAAGACCTGCAGGGCCGTCTCCTCCCACAGCACCGGGAAGTCCTTCCCCATGTCTGACCACACTCCTTCCCGCTGCAGGGACAGCTGAGACAGGCAGAGTCCCTCCACCTGCCCACGGCGACCACCCCCCACGGGGGAGACCGCGGCCACCTCTTGTCTGGGCGTCACAAACTTGGACTATCTGGGTCACGGAGCCAGCCCCCTCCCCCAGCTCAGGCCCGAGGAATCTGGGTCAGCGACACCTGCACCTCCCTCGCTGGTCCAGACAGAGCTGGGGCAGCGGCACCTCCAGGACCAGAAGGGCAGGGCCCTGCCTCCCCCATCAGACCAGCTGACCTGCTGGGCCTGGCTGGCTCCATCCGCGGCCACAGGCACGGCCGGCTGCTGGCTCCTGCAGCGAGGCCTGTCCCTGACCCTCAGCCTCCTCCTCTGCAGCGTCCCCCACCCCTGCCTGGCCCCCACCCCTGCCTGGCCCGCCCTCAGTGAGGCTCTGCTCCGGTCTGCAGGTCCTCCCTGGGCGGGCATCAGGGACATCAGGACAGTAACCCAGAGGCCCACCAAGAGCCCCCCCACCCCCCCCCACCCCCCCCCACCCCCGCCAAGCCAGGCCTTCCCTGCACTCAGATGCCTCCCGCCAGCCCAGGAAGCAGCTGCTATAATGGGGCGAGGCTGTCAGGGTCCCCTGGGGTTTGATGGGCTAATTCACACTGGAGTGTGAGTGACTCATAGGTGTCCTCCCACATGGTAGAAGCTGAGTGGGCACAGCACGCTGCAGGGGAGAACAGGGAGTGGGCAGCTGTCTCCACAGGTGCAGGCGGGGGCTGCTGGGAGCCTCCATCGCCTCGGCCCGGCCTGCATGATCTTCAGGGGTCGCTTCCACTGCGGTCCCTACGCCAACGTCCGGGCCCGCACCCCCCAATCCCTCCACTGTGCTTCCTATGCCAACGTCTGGGCCTGCGCCCCCCAATCCCTCCACTGTGCTCCCTATGCTAACGTCTGTGCCTGTGCCCACCAACCCCTCCACTGTGCTCCCTATACCAACATCCACGCCTGCGCCCCCCAATCCCTCCACTCCTCGGTGAGACCCTGCCCCAGGCCCGCGCCCCCTGCAGTCAGCAGTGTCTGGGCCTGGCTCAGCGTCCCTGCATCCGCCACTAGGGCCCCCAGGGCTTCTCGTGTCCCGCAATCCGAGATGCCATTCTCCTCGCTCCTGGCCCCTGGCGCCACCACTCTGAGTCAGGGCTGCCAGCCTCAGGCCCGCCCCCCGCTGGGCTGGAAACCGGGCCCTCCCCAGGGCCCCCGCTCCTCTCCGCCTCAGCCACCGGCTGGGCAGGGCCACAGAGGGCCCGGGAGCCTGCCAGGGAGATGGGCTGCTGGAGAGGGAGGGGCCCTGGGCTGCCCAGCCCACGGGGAGGAATGGGCCTGGGAGGGCGGGAGTCCTGCCGACACCCCTCCACCTTCCGACTCCCCAGCCCAGAGGCTCAGACCAGGGACCCTACCTGTGCCCTTTGCCCTCGTCAGCAGTGCCATGGGGCCATTGGGTTCCCACGAGGAGGGCCCTGAAGTTCCTGAGAGCTGAGCCCACCACCAGCATCACCTTAACTATCACCGCACCCCCCACCCTCACAGCTGCCACTGAACTGACCACCAACATCAAATCAGCATCATCACCACCAACACAGTCACCGTCACCGCCATCACCACCACCGTCATCGCCGCCACCACGTTACCCGAGCACCACAGCATCACTACCATCATCGTAAGGGTGGTACACGCATCCTGCGACCGTCAGCACCATCAGCACCACCACCACCATCACCAACATCAACACCCCGTCTATAGCACAGTCCTTAATGCCGCCATCACCAACGCCGTCCGTATCATGATCATTGCCACTGCCACCGCATCACCGCCGTCACTGCCACGAACACCACGCCAATGCCACCAACACAGCAACACCACCAGCACTGCCACCATCACCAACTATCACATCATCAACAGCAACCCTGCCATTGCACCCACATTATCACCACCATCGCCACCATTGCTGCCAACATCACCACTGCCAATGCTATCCTCTCGCCGCCCCCCCCCCCAGCACAATCACCCCACTGCCGTCACCGCCCTCCCTGTCCCTGTGCTCCCCGGCACCACCTCCCCGATCACAGCGTCCGGGATGCCATCACCTCCTCAGAACCAGCACCGTGGCTGTGCTAGCCGTTCACCAACATCCAGCGGGCACTGACCCGCGTCCCGCCACGCAGGGCTCACCACCAGCCCCGACAACCACGATGGATGGAGCCCAGGCCGCCACCTCCGCCTTGTCCGGCACAGCCCTGGCCACCCGCCCGCCCGCCAGGCATTTCCCGTTCACTCGGCGCCCAAATGCCCAGCCGCCTCAGGTGACCTCCAGGTTATTGTGCCACCCCTCTGCCCGGGTGCCTCCGCACCAAGGCCAAGAAAGGGGACTGGACCCCCCAGTCAGTGCTCCCTGCCAACTGGGGAGGCTCTCCTGTGTCTATGCCCCCCGCCCCCGAGTCGGCGCCCGCAGAGCTCAGACACCTCCTCTCTCTCCTCCTGGCACCACGGGCAAGGGCACAACCGCTGGGGCAGGAAGCAGAGACACAGGGGTCTGAGCAGAGAAGTGCACGGGGGTGGGGGCAGGAGAATGGGCAGGAGGTCCCCCAACAGGTGAGGCCCCCCGAGACGACGAGGGCAGAGGGCCCGGCGGGCGGAGGGCACAGGCCTGGCAGAGCCCAGTGGCCCGTGGCCCAGCCGGGAGCTGTCTGTCCTTCCAAGTCCCTCCTTGCAGGAGAAGGCAGGCCCCCAGCAGGCATCTGCCGCCCGGCTGATCCCAGGACAAAATGGGGGCACAGACGGGCAGAGGCTCCGGTGGGGGGTGGCCTTGCCCAGGGCAGCACCCCCTCCCCCCTGGCCTCCTCAGGTGGGGAGCAGAGCGCACCCCATGCTCACTGGGGGCCTCTGTGAGGGCTGCCGGCCCGGCCCTGCCCACCAGGAACAGGCTGGCGTGGGAGAACTTGGCTGGGAACGGGCCACCGACAGCGACTCGGGGGGCTGCCAAGTCTCCCTTCCGCTCGCTCCCTGCTTGGCCGGCCCCTTGCTGCTCTCTCCACGGAAACCGAGGATGGGGCACGGCTCTTAAAGGGACCGGGACGTGCCCTGGGGCAGGGGCCCCCTGAGGGAGGCAGTGCTGGGGGCCCGCGGCTGGGAGAGAGCACAGACCACCCATCCTCCACACAGCCACCCATCTCCTCACCGACCCATCCCCCATCCCCCATCCCCCATCCTCCACCCATCCCCCATCCCCCATCCTCCACCCATCCCCCATCCTCTATTCTCCATCCTCCACTCACCCATTCCCCATCCTCCATCCTCCACCCATCCCCCATCCTCCACCCATCCCCCATCCTCTATCCTCCATCCTCCACCCATCCCCCATCCCCCATTCCCATCCTCCACCCATCCCCCATCCTCCACCCATCCCCCATCCTCCATCCTCCACTCACCCATTCCCCATCCTCCATCCATCCTCCACCCATCCCCCATCCCCCATTCCCATCCTCCACCCATCCCCCATCCTCCACCCATCCCCCATCCTCCATCCTCCACTCACCCATTCCCCATCCTCCATCCATCCTCCACCCATCCCCCATCCCCCATTCCCATCCTCCACCCATCCCTCATCCTCCACCCTCCACCCATCCCCCATCCTCCATCCTCCATCCTGTCTGCAGGACTCTCCTTCCCCCGCCAACATGCCTGCTCCCAGACCTCACTGCTGCCGCCATGTGACGTGGGGTGCTGGGAGGGGCCCTGAGCCCCGTCAGCCAGGGTAAGGGGGGCACTGGGTCTCCGCACTCAGAGGAGGGGCTGATTACATGGCAGGACTCCTGACGGAAGGGTCTCTAGGGGCCTGTCAGGGCCTGGAGTTTACAAAGTATGAGATGACACCCGCGTTGGTGCTGAGCCCATGCATGTGCACGTGTGTGCGTGTGAGCATGTGAACATGAGTACATGTGTGTGCATGTGTAATGAGAACAAGACGCGTAGGGTCTGCAGTGTGGGTGGGACCCTCTGACTCATTCTGTCCAAGCTGAGTGTGCCGCACACTCAGCTGTCCCGGGGGTCGGAGGAGGAGACAGCCCACCAGCTAGTGACGCATGCGTAACAATGTGAAAGCACTCAAGTCATCTCCAATGAGACATGGGGTCAGGGCTGAGTGTGACCAGGGTCAGGGCTGAGTGTGACCAGGATCAGGGCTGAGTGAGACCAGGCTCAGGGTCAGTGTGAATAGGGTCAGGGCTGAGTGTGACCAGGATCAGGGTCAGTGTGAATAGGGTCAGGGCTGAGTGAGACCAGGGTCAGGGTCAGTGTGAATAGGGTCAGGGCTGAGTGTGACCAGGGTCAGGGTCAGTGTGAATAGGGTCAGGGCTGAGTGTGACCAGGGTCAGGGTCAGTGTGAATAGGGTCAGGGCTGAGTGTGACCAGAATCAGGGCTGAGTGTGACCAGGCTCAGGGTCAGTGTGAATAGGGTCAGGGCTGAGTGTGACCAGGGTCAGGGCTGAGTGAGACCAGGGTCAGGGTTAGTGTGAATAGGGTCAGGGTTGAGTGTGACCAGGATCAGGGCTGAGTGAGGTCAGGGTCAGTGTGAATAGGGTCAGGGTTGAGTGTGAGCAGGGTCAGGGTCAGTGTGAATAGGGTCAGGGCTGAGTGTGACCAGGATCAGGGCTGAGTGAGACCAGGCTCAGGGTCAGTGTGAATAGGGTCAGGGCTGAGTATGACCAGGGTCAGGGCTGAGTGTGACCAGGGTCAGGGCTGAGTGAGACCAGGGTCAGGGTCAGTGTGAATAGGGTCAGGGCTGAGTGTGACCAGGGTCAGGGCTGAGTGAGACCAGGGTCAGGGCTGAGTGAGACCAGGATCAGGGTCAGTGTGAATAGGGTCAGGGCTGAGTGTGACCAGGGTCAGGGTCAGTGTGAATAGGGTCAGGGCTGAGTGTGACCAGGGTCAGGGCTGAGTGAGACCAGGGTCAGGGTTAGTGTGAATAGGGTCAGGGTTGAGTGTGACAAGGATCAGGGCTGAGTGAGACCAGGGTCAGGGTCAGTGTGAATAGGGTCAGGGCTGAGTGTGAGCAGGGTCAGGGTCAGTGTGAATAGGGTCAGGGCTGAGTGTGACCAGGATCAGGGCTGAGTGAGACCAGGCTCAGGGTCAGTGTGAATAGGGTCAGGGCTGAGTGTGACCAGGGTCAGGGCTGAGTGTGACCAGGGTCAGGGCTGAGTGAGACCAGGGTCAGGGTCAGTGTGAATAGGGTCAGGGCTGTGACCAGGGTCAGGGCTGAGTGTGACCAGGGTCAGGGCTGAGTGAGACCAGGGTCAGGGCTGAGTGAGACCAGGATCAGGGTCAGTGTGAATAGGGTCAGGGCTGAGTGTGACCAGGATCAGGGTCAGTGTGAATAGGGTCAGGGCTGAGTGTGACCAGGGTCAGGGCTGAGTGAGACCAGGGTCAGGGTTAGTGTGAATAGGGTCAGGGTTGAGTGTGACAAGGATCAGGGCTGAGTGTGACCAGGGTCAGGGCTGAGTGTGACCTGGGTCAGGGCTGAGTGAGACCCGAGCATGAGGGGGGACATGGTGCCTGTACCCCAGGCCTGGGGCCCAGCAGGGCACACTCCCCCCAGGCCTGGGAGGGTGCACAGGGAGGCCTGAGGGCTGGTGCCAGGGCCGAGATGGGCTGACGGTGACGACTCCCAGCTCCCACTGAGCACCCCTCCCCAGTGCACGCCCAACCCCTGGGGGCAGGCCCAGTCCCACCAGGCCCACCTGGGCCTTCGGATCCAGCGCCAAACCCCTCCTGTCCTACCCTCCCAGTCCTGACCCTCCACCCCTCTGGGCGTTGCTCCTCACGGGGGCCTTTGCACAAATGTCCCTGTGGCTAAATGAGGTCCCCACCTCCCCCTGTGCCTCGCGATGTCTTGCCCCCCCCCCCCCCCCGCTGTGGGGTGCCCATGCCGAGCCCTGAGACCCATGTCACAGCCCAGCCGAGCCAGCCCGTTCCCGCCAGGCATGGAGCGGGCACCTGGCTTGTTCTCATGCGCCACAGCCCATGGCATCGGCAGGTGCAGGAGGAGGACCTGGGCCCGTGATCCTGGAGTCCCCACCGCTGCTTCCCATCTGATCACCCCACTCTCCAACCCCCCTCCCTCGAGCCGCCCCGGGCCTGCGTCCTGCTGGCGGTGGCCAGGCCTGTCACTGGCCCGACTGGACTTCCCTGGGAGGGCAGGGCGGCCAGGTGGGCGCCATGCTGCCTCAGGGCCAGACCGGGCAGAGGGAGACATGGCCAGACCAGAAACTGAACCCCTGGCCGCGCTGGGTCAGCTCCCCAAACCCACCCTGGGCCGAGGCCACCACCCACAGGCACTTACACGTCCGTCTCGTCCCACAGGATGCAGGTCTGGTTGGTGGTGCCCTGGAGGGAGGGGGAGGAGTCAGGGCCACCTGCCAACCCCTCTCGAGCCCCACCCAGGTCACGGGTCACGGCCCAGGGTCACGGCCGGATCCGCCCACAGCTGGGCCAGGTGCTCTGCCTACAAGTTCCTCCAGGAAACAGGTGCGTGAGGGGGAGGACGCTGAGGCCAGAGGAGGGAAGAGCCTCCCACCCTCCTGCCTCCCACCCCCATGTGGCCATGGGCAGCTCCTGCCCTTGGGCAGCCCGGCCAGAGCCACCTCTGGATGCTCCCATGGCTGGTCAGCTGCGGGCACAATGGGCAGCAGAGAGCCCCCAGGGAGCCCTGAGGGTGAGCGAGCGAGGGTCAGGCGGGCACAGGGAGGCCTTGGAACACCCCATCCTGCAGGCCACCGCGTGCCACAGGCGGGGGGCTCTCAGCATTCCTGGGGGGCAGCTGCTCTAAATGCCGATGGGAATGACCTAGCCCTCACCCAACCCTGCAGCTCCCACTTGACAAGGGAGGGAACCATGGCACGGAGAGGTGGAGCAACTCGCCCAAGGCCACACAGCAGGAGAGAGCGGGGCTGGTCCTCCCACTACGCTGGCCTGGGGTTCGAGGCCTGGCGCTGCCCTGTCCTGGTTGGGTGACCCTTGGGCTCCGGGGCGTCTCGGCCTGGCCTGACAGAGAACCAACCCCAAGGGACAGGGCATGGCGGGCCTGCGGCAGGGCCACATGGTCTCGGGATGGGATGGCTGTGTCTCCCCCACAGGAGCCACCAGGTGGACGGGGACCGGCCGCCGTGGCTGGGGCTCAGGTGTCAGAGGCGGTTAGATTCCGGCTCCCACGCCACCCTGCTGTGTGACCCTGAGCAGGTCGCAGCCGCTCTCTGAGCCTCAGTTTCCCCACTCGCCACTCGGGGGTGAAGGCAGCTCCCACAAGGCTGAGGGGAGGCCCCCCGCCCCCCCCTCCACACACAGGGCCCGACGGGAGGAGACGCGCCCGCAGACGCGCACCGCAGGGGCACTCACGTTGTACATGTGGGCAAACTCGATCTCCAAGGGGGTGAGCAGGGAGCGCGGGGGCGGCTTCACCGTCACCGAAATGACCTTGGAGTTCAGGACGGTCGTGTTCCTGGGAGTCAGGGCCGCGTCAGGGGGTCCCGGAGCCCCCTTTCCCGGGTGCCCGCCGGTGCCCGTGCCCCTGCCTCCCCACCTCCCCCAGGCTGGCCTCCCCCACGCCCGCCTCCCAGGGGCCCACCTCTGAAGGGCCAGGAAGCTGCCCAGGTTCCGGTAGAGCACGGTGCCCACCACAAACACGGACGAGTCGTCGGCCTCTGGAAGACAGGGTGCCGGTCACCCTCCTCCCTCCTCCCCAGCCTGGACCCCGGGAGGCCGGGCTCCGTGGGCCTGCTGCACCCACTGCAGACGCAGCGCTGCCGTCGGAGAGCTGGGTGCCTGCCCAGGTCCCCCGAGTGGCCCCCGAGAGCTGGGACAGGCAGGGCCATGCTCTTTGCTGGGCACCCGGCCGCCTGCCGCGTGACTTCAGGGGAAGCCCAGTCCCTGCTGCGACGCGGAGGCGCCTTCGTCCATCCCACGAGGAGGCCCGGGAGGCTGGGGGGCGGGGTGGGGGGCAGGAACGCTCCCGGAGGCAGCGGAGGCCATGCGCGCACCGAGAAGGAAGGGGGCAGCGAGCCGGCTCCAGAGCCCCTTCCCAGGCCGGACCTCAGACACTGGCCCGAGTCCCCCGGGGGTCCCTTCCCAGGGCCGCACCTGCCAGCCCCGTGGAGAAGACGCTCTTGGACACCGTGACCCGGTCCTCGGGCACCTTGGCCCAGGCGCCCACGGCCCGCCAGCCCTTCATGGGGAAGCTGAGGTCCGTGGCGCCGCTGGCCGGGAGCTTGTGGATGCTGAGGACTGTGGCGACACCGACAGGAGACAGACAGACAGACAGACAGGGCAGCCACGTGACGAGGAGCCTCGGCCCTGAGGAGCTGGGAAGCGGGCCTGGGGGTTCAGGGCCACCAGGTGGGGTGCTCACAGCTCGGAGGGAGCCTGGGGCCCCGGGCCCTTCCTGGCCTCTCCCCGGAGCCCTGGTCCCCCCTGCGGACGGCTCCCGCCCGTGTGCACTGTCCCTCCATGGCTTCCTGGGCTGGCTGGGTCCCACGGGCCCAGGGGGTCCACGTCGCTGCCCCCGATGCTGGAGCCCAGCCCCCCCTCCACTGTGGCTCCAAGAAAGGGACAGGGACGAACCTGTCCCCCTAACCCCCCGCCTCCCGAGGACAGTAAGGAGACGACGGGGCCTGGGTGGGGGTGACGCAGAAGGAAAGTGCGGGGTGTGGGGTGCAGGAGGGGTGTGCAGAGAGAGTGGGGGAGGCTTTGACAAACGGCCCCGGCGATGCATGTGGGATGTGGTCATCGTAGGCCTCAGGTGGGGTCCCAGCCCGTTACGGCTCCGCATACCCGTGAGGTGAGCCAGCCCCCTGAGCAGACGCCCTGGGCGTGGAGGGCAGAGAGGGGCGCACAGTCCTGCCCTCCCATCCCCAAGGCCGGCCCTGGGTGACCAGTAAGCATGGGCCCGGCCCCGGGGGCTGTGGACGGGGGTCGTGGCGTGTCCCAGGACGCAAGGTCTCCAGGACATTGTCTGGGTCTGAGACACCCCTGCCAGCATCGTGTCAGGTCTGTGCACAGAACTGACCTGAGACGCTGCCTGGAGGGGGTCTGGCCCTGCCCATGTACACAGGGGAGGAAACTGAGGCAGGAAGGCCGGGCCCAGAGCCGAGCAGAGGCTGGGGGCTCAGCGGGGGTGGGGGCTTACCCAGGTTGTCTGTCACCTGGTACGCGTCCCGCAGGTCCTTCATGCGGAAGCCGATGACGTCCACAAAGTCCTCCACCAGCCGGAACAGCTCCCTGGCGTTGGGGCCCATCTGGGGGGCGGGCGGGGGGGGGGCAGCCTCAGAGGTGGGAGCAGCCCCACGAGAGCGCCAACCACCAGAGCTACAGGGGGTGTCGTCGAGGGCCCCACACTCGGGCCGGGGACACCTTGTTCCTCCACCTCCTCCACCTCCTCCACCTGCCCCTCAGCTTTGGGGTCCTGCTGGCCACTCCCCAGCCCGCAGGCTCCGGGCCTGACTTGGGAAGCGGGGTCGGGACCTTCGCGTACCCGTCGCGCTTCATAGACGGGGACACTGGGCCCGGGGGGCTGCTGTGCCAGGGGGCCAGGCTGGGAGGAGAGCGGGTCCCTGGGCTCCTGCCGTCCCCCCTGGGTGCTGCCTGGGGGCAGGTCAGCCTGGGAGGGAGGGAGGGACCACCCTTTCCTGATGAAAAAGAACCGCCGCGTCCCAGTCACCCCAACGAGCACCACGTGACCAACACATCCCCACCCCCGTCCTCACGGCGCCCCCAAGGTGAGCTACTGTCCTCTGACTGACGGGGAAACTGAGGCTCAGAAGGCTAAGCGACCTCCTCCAAGCCACACGACGGGCGAGGCCGACGGGGGTGAGAACCCAGCGTTGGGCCCGCTCAGCCCGGGAGGCGCCCGCTGCCTGGCCGACCTGCTGCTCTGACCGCGCCCTCACCAGCTGCGCCTCCTCCCACTTGTCCCGGTTCTCCTCCGCCAGCAGGTTGCTGATGATCTGGACGAAGTTCTGGACGAGGAGGAAGAACAGGGGACAGGCAGCAGGGTCAGGGCCGGGCCTGTGACCAGGGTCAGGGCTCAGCGTGTGACCAGGGTCAGCGCTCAGGGTGTGACCAGGGTCAGGGCTCAGCGTGTGACCAGGGTCAGGGCTCAGGGTGTGACCAGGGTCGGGCTCAGGGTGACCATTTGCAGCCCCGCTTCCCCGCCCGGGGGCCCGGGGCACCTGCACGTCCCCGGGCGTGGGGCTGTAGTAGGCCCTGCGGAAGATCTCCGTCATGTTCCTCAGGACGTCGATGGTAGAGAGCAGGTCCCCGCTGTAGCTGGCGCCATCCTGGGAGATCTCCACCAGCGTCTGGATGACCTCGGACACGCCCTCCCCGGGCAGCCCTCGCTGTGCCTTCGCCAGGTGCTCCCGGGTCTGGGGAGATGGAGAGGGTTGGGCGCCACGATTCTGCAGGACACGGCAGGGCCGGTGCCCCGGACCTCCCAGGCCCAGGGACCCCTCTGCCGCCCCTGCCAGTGGCCACAGCGGACGTGTGTCCATAGGGTGCCACCGGGGACAGAGGGTTATGCCTAGAACTCGGGCAGAGGAGTGCCGGGCCGGCGGCAGGCCCTACCATCATCTGGATGTTCCGGTAGTCGATGGAGACGCAGCGGGTGTAGGTGGGGGGCTCCCAGTAGGCGACGCCCTCCTCGTCCAGCTCACAGCGTCGCAGGATGAGGCCTGGGGAGGCAGTGGGTCAGCGCTGCTCCCGCCTCTCGGCTGGAGGCCCAGCTCCAGGCAGGCTCCCGCCCGCAGCTCCCAGGCCCCCGCCCCTCTGGCCAGACCCTCGGCCCCGAGGCAGGGACTGTCCGAGAGCAGAGCCGGCACAGGAGGGGCCCCTCGCTTTCTCTCGTCCCCAACATTCCTGAGCGGCTGCTGCCGGGACCAGTGGGAGACAAGCCTCCAGGCCCCACCTGCACGGGGAGAGCCCGCAGCTCGGCCCACCGCCCAGCTCCACACAGGGAGGCACTGGGAGGGGGGTGTTTGGTGTCAGGTAGCGACAGCCTTACACACAGGTGCACCTGTGACCCAGCGCCTGCTGCCGGGAATCGGCCAGGGAGGCAGGCACAGCCCTGCCACGCACGGGGCCTCGGGGCGACAGGGACACGGGTACTGCCGACAGCCCCTGGCCAGGCTTCAGGGTCACCTCCCCGCCCACACACAGCCGGTGAGGACAGGAGCCCGCACCCCATCTCGGTCGCCCTCACCCGTGGCGTTCCGGGGGCACCGGACTGCGGCCGCCTCTCCCGCCGGGGTCTCCTTCCAGATCACGGTGCCAAAGTTGTCCTTGCCACAGATCTCGTGGGGCTCTGCCAGGAGGGAGGGGACAGGCAGGGCGCTCAGTGCTGGTGCAGGTCAGCGGTCAGACCCCCCCAGGACATCCACCCTCACAAGGGGAGTCCCCCGGCCGCGTGGCTCAGGGGCTGAGATCAGCCTATGCACCAGGAGGTCACGGTTCGATTCCCGGTCAGGGCACAGGCCTGGGTTGCAGGCTCGATCCCCAGCAGGAGGCGTGCAGGAGGCAGCTGATCCCTGATTCTCTCATCATTGATGTTTCTCTCTCTCTCCCTCTCCCTTCCTCTCTGACATCAACAATAATATATTTAATAAAACTAACAAACAAACAAGGGGGAGAGGGTCCCCGGCCAGTTCAGCCCCAACCCGGCCACTGGGGCGCCTCCCGGAGCCCGGCTGTGGGTGGCGAGGGGACACGCACCGGGGCACCGCTGGGCGCTGCATTGCCGGTGCTCGTCCTGCGGGCCCTGGCAGGCGGCTCCCCCGAAGAAGGGCCCCGAGCAGACACGCTCCCGCCGCTGGGAGCCGCCCCCGCAGGTGACGCTGCAGCCGCCCCAGGAGGCCCAGGCCTGCCACCTCCCGTCCACTGCGGGGCGGCCGGTGTGGAGCGACGCGCCACAGGTCCAGGAGTCACGGCGGCCAGAGGCACAGGGCCGGACAACACGGACAGGATACGGGAGGGCCGGACACGCAGGGCCGCGGGGACCCAGGCGGATGGAGCCGGAAGCCATGCGGAGGAAAAACATTGAGACCCGGGAGGAGAAACCAGAGCTCAGCTCAGTACAGAAAAACAGGTGCCCCTCCTGCACTGCCCCCCCCTTCCCGGCCCCAGGCCCGGACCACATGCCAGGCCCGGTCACCCCATGGCCTCACCCTCCTCCCTGCCCGCCCGCGCCCATGGGCGCTGACCTGGGCACTGCTGCAGGAAGCAGTCTCTGCTCTCCACCCAGTGGCCCTGGCACTCCGCGCCCCCGTATGAAGGCCCGTTGCACTCGCGCGTGCGCTGCTGCCGGCCCTGCGCGCAGCTGGCGGAGCAGGCGCTCCAGCTTGACCACTCGTTCCAGTTTCCGTCCACTGCCCGGCCCGGGGGAGGGAGGGACGGGAGCCGTGTGAACACCCGGGGCCGCGCCCAGCCCAGGACCTGGTGTGGACGCCCAGGGCCCCCCCCCACACACACACACCTTGCAGCCTGGGACATGGGCCTGAGACCCCTAAGGCCACCCTGATGCCAGGGGCACATGGATGAGGGTGCCCCAGAGTCTCCAACCTCCAGCCTGGCCCCTGGGGCTGGCCGGCGACCCCCGGGCCCTTCCCGCCCTCCTCGGTGCCCCCGGCGCCCTCCCTCTCACCTACCAGGGCACAGGGCGATGTTGCAGAACTTGGTTTGCTTCTCGGGGCCCTCGCACGGGTTGCCTCCGAACTGGGGGGGCCTGCAGGTGCGCGTGCGGTCCCGGAAGCCCCGGCCGCAGGTGCTGGAGCACAGGCTCCAGGGGGACCACTCGTCCCAGGCGCCGTGCACTGCGGAGAAGCCGGGGCGCCGCTGACCCTGCAGCCACCGGGCACGGCTGCCCAACCCCTGACCTGGTGACCACCTCCCTCCCCTGTCCGCCCAACCACCGGCGCAGATGCCCCGGCCCGGCCCCGCCCCTCTCGGGCTGCCGCACCGGTCCCGGCCCGCGCCGCCCACCTGGACACACGGCCGAGTTGTTGCACAGCCGCTGCTCGCGCAGGGGCCCGCTGCACTGCGTGCTGTAGGAGGAGGACACGCAGAAGCGCGTGCGGGTCTGCCAGCCCTCGCCGCACGTGCTGGAGCACACGCTCCACGGGGACCACTCCTCGGCCGCGGGGTCACCTGCGGGCAGACCCACAGCCTCGCCGCTGCCTCGGAGCCCGAGCGCGGCCAGACCCGCAGGGGGACCCCGCCCTCCGGGGAGGGGCGGCGGGGCCGACCTCAGGACCTGCGTCCCCTCCGAACCCGCGGGCTGGGCTGGTGCCCCGAAGCCAGCCGCCAGCAGAGGGCAGCCTGGCGCCGGGAGGCTCGGGTAGTCATGGCGACCAAGGTTGTTGGTGCAGGTGGCGGCAGTGAGTCGGTACCTGTGCTAAGACCCTCCCCGTGAAACCAGCCCCCCGCTCCACGCGTGTTCGTCCTCACGCCTCGCCCCCCGCAGCTCACCCGTGTGCGGGGCCGAGAACCCGAACTGCTGCAGCTCGTCCCCCAGCTCGTCGCGCCGCCGGGCGTCCGTGGAGCGCAGAGACTGGCTCCGGGAGCTGCTCCGCGCGGCCGCTGCGGGGCGGGCTCCGGTGAGCGGCGGCGGCCCTCGGACCCTGGCCGCCCCGCCCCCTCCCCGGACTTTCGGGAAACCTGGGACCAGGGCCCCGGGCCCCAGGCCCCATCTCCCTGCTCCACGCCCCGCCCTCTTCCTCCAGGGCCCTGCTCAGCACCCCACCACCCCGCACCCCAGGAATCTCTCCAGGTTTCTGCGATGGGACCCTCTTCCTCCAGGGCCCTGCTCAGCACCCCACCGCCCCGCACCCCAGGAATCTCTCCAGGTTTCTGCGATGGGACCCTCTTCCCCAGTAAAACCCAACCCTTAGGATGGAGTCTCGTTATAACCGGATTTAATTTTATGGGAGCAGCTAAAACATGGGTGAGGTCATTAGAGAGTCTTATTGGAGACACATGTTCCGGAGGTGGATGGAGCTGGGCAGGGGGGCAGGCGGCAGGTGGGGCTGGGTGGCGGAGGGAGGCAGCGCCCCCAAATCCCCAACCCACAGGGGAGAAGAAAGCCCACCCAGCCCCATCTACTGACAGCCCTTCCTTCTCGCGGCTCCACACCCGCGGCTCCGCCCTCGCCCAGGCCCCGCCCCAACCGACCAGACCCCGCCCAAGTCCCCGCCCCCCAGGGGCCCGGGCCCGCCCCCCGCACTCACCTCCGCAGGCCTTGCGGTTGCACAGCCGGCCCTCCTCCAGGACCCCCTCGCAGCCGCTGCCCCCGAGGCCGGGCGAAGGCAGGCAGGTGCGCGTCCGCGTCTGCAGGCCGCCCCCGCAGTCCCGCGTGCACTCGCCCCACAGGGACCACAGCTTCCAGCCGCCTGGTGGGAACCAGAGCGCAGGGGTCCCGAATTCAGAGGGTGACCCCGGGAGTCTCCCAGGCAGGGATGGGGCACAGTGGCCCGCAGGGTGGGCCCGCACGTGGGAGGCCTGGAGGGTCAGCTAGGAGTGCGGGATGGGGGGGCAGGGGTGTCGGGGAAGGGTGGGCCGGAGACTAAGGGCCTAAGGACCAGGTTCATGCCAACTGGCGTGGCTCAGTGGTTGAGCGTCGGCCTACGACCAGGAGGTCCCGGTTTGACTCCCGGTCAGGGCACAGGCCCAGGTTGCAGGCTCCATCCCAGTAGGGGGCGTGCAGGAGGCAGCCGATCCATGACCCTCTCACACGGGTGTTCACAGAACAGGTGTGGAGCCTGGCGAGCGTGCAGGGCTCAGTGGGCAGGCGGGACTGGGTCGGGCTTTCTTCTCTCTCTCCCGCTCCCGCCCTCTCTGAAGTCAATAAAATACACTAAAAAAAGACCAGGTCCAGGTGGGCCCTCCCCCGCCCCCCCACCCCACCCTCAGCCCCCCACGGGCCATCCTGCCCTGCCCATGCCCTCATCTGAGGATAGCGGGCGCTGCTCCCCGGACTGACGCAGGAGGGTAGGAAAGGGCTGCGCAAGGACGGGCACGGGCGTTGTCACTGGGGTCAGAGACGGCCCCAGAGATTCAATTTGATTTGCAGCAAATTTCGTGTCCAAGTGACTGGCCAGCGCAGATCCGGTCAGTGGCGGGCCCCTCCGCCTGGCTCCCGCGCCTGTTCCCGGAGCCGGCCAGCAGGGGGAGCCAGGCGCAAGGGAACGAGGCCGGCTGGGCAGGCAGCTCCCAGGGTGGGCGGCGGGGCCTCATGCTCCACGCTGGGTGCACAGTGGGCAAGGGGAGCCGCCCACCCCAAGCCTATGGGGAACCTCTCTCCTCTTCTCATAGGCCCACCCTCCCACCCACGGCCCCACCTTCCCCCGGGGCCACAGAGGCAGGGCACCTCTGCCAGGGCACGCAGCCTCCTGCCTGTCCCCTGCGCCCAGCCGGGAGGGACACCGCAGGTGGGGGGCGGATGCACTCAGACCATGACAGGCAGGGGGGGCTGGGACCTTAGCGGCTGCCCCTGGTGGGTGGGCACGGCCCCTGGTGGGTGGGCACGGCCCCTGGTGGGTGGGCACGGCCCCTGCTCTGTCCCTCGCTCACACGCAGTCACAGGAGGCTCCCAGGTGTGGTGAGGCCCAGGGAGGGGCTTGCCTGGGCCACGGGGGTGGGGAGTGGAGGGGCCTGGCTCTGAGCCCCTTCCTGGGCCTGGGTGTGAGCCCTCCTCCGCCATCGTGTTCCCGCAGCAAGGCCTCCCTTGCTAGGAGGAGCCTGAGCAGGATCGCGCCTGCTGTGGGCCCGCCCCGCACCCTCCACGGGAGGCTGCTCCCAGGGCCAGCTGTCCCGGGGCATCCTGGGCAGGGCCCCTCCGCCTCCAGGGGGCCGTGCTCTGTGCCAGACACCTCAGCACCCAGGAACCTAAGTCCCGTGCACCCTGGGGGCAGCTCTTCACCCCGTTCACAGCAGCGGGAACTAGGGCTCAAGGGGGTGGTCCGGATGCCTGGGAGGCCTGCCCGGAGCTGGCACTGACGGGCAATCAGCAGCACCAGCCTGGAGTCTCCTGCAGAAACGCCACCTGGGCTCACACCGCAGGTAAGGATGAAATCGCCAGGGCTGCTCGCCTCCTCATGTCCGTGTGCCCGGGCAGGGCGCCGACGGCCGAGGCTGCTCCCACTCCTCATGCCCCGACTCGGGGGGCTACGCCCAGTGCCACGGCCGTGTGCCAGATGCAGACGGGAGGGAGCCCCAGGTACCCAACGAGCCAAGGAGAGGAGCAGGCCTGGAACCCACAGTCGGACTCCGCATGCTCCGCGGTGTCCCCCAGACTAAGGCCGCCCACCACGACCAGCCACAGGCCCCAGTCGGGCCTCTAGGCCTTGGCAGTGGTCCCTGCCCTGGCCACCCTGTCCTGTGACCCCGAGACACAGGGGCAGGGAAGGCCGGAGTCCTGGGAGACAGGCCTGGCGGCGGTTCAGGCTGGGCACGTCTCGCCGGTCACCCCCGCCTCCCCGGCCCAGCCCCCACACGGAAGCCTGCGTGACGTGGAACCAGCCGTGGGTGGGAGAGAGAGTGTCCAAGCCAGGCTAATCAGAGGATGCCACTCGGTTCCCATGGCAACTGCTGCAGAGCTCGTCTTTCAGGATAGACTCAGGTTAGGCCTCAGCTGCCAAAACACCCACTACTTCAGGGCTGGTTACCTTGGTGACCCAGGTGGCAAGGATGTGGTGGGGGAAGAGGGGAGGGGGTGGCCATGGGCTCAGAGGACAGACCGCCCCCCAGGCCTGCCCCTGACCCGGGTCACATGCTGGACTCAGACGCTGGTCGCAGGCTGAGTCCCCTTGACCCCACACTGAGCTTGGACCCTCATCCTGCACTGTCTCTGACCCTGGCCATGAGCTTCCTCGTCCCTAGCACAGGCTGAGTCCCGATCCCGGCACAGGCTGAGCCCCGATCCCATCACAGGCTGAGCCCCGATCCCAGCACAGGCTGAGCCCCGATCCCATCACAGGCTGAGCCCCGATCCCAGCACAGGCTGAGCCCCAATCCCGGCACAGGCTGAGCCCCGATCCCATCACAGGCTGAGCCCCGATCCCGGCACAGGCTGAGCCCCGATCCCGGCATAGGCTGAGCCCCGATCCCGGCACAGGCTGAGCCCGGCCTTGGCCACACTCCTGCCTCTAACGGACACTCAGGAAATGAAGCTGCTATTTCTGTTGGCGTTTTATTTTTAATGTGTGTCCCCACACAGAGCTGACACTTGATAAATGTGCGTCCAGGACAGGGGTGAGCACTGCGAGACTGGGCGGCCAAGGTGCTCCCGGGCCGGAGCTCCCCCGGCCGCCCGCGGAGGAGGGGCAAGGCTGGGGCCGCCCTCCAGGCCGGGAGAGAGGCCGCCTTCTTCCCCAGCTCAATGCGCCTCTGTCCGGAAGCCTCATTTCCATCTCATTACGGGATGAATGGAACCAATTAATGGCCTCTGAGGAGCCTGGCCACCCAGGAGGGAAGGCGCAGGGAGAGGGGGCTCCGGGCCTCTTCCCACCCTGGCACCCCAGCCCAGAGCTGTGACCTCCCCGTCCCTACACCCCACGTTGGCGGAAGTGGGGCGCTGGGGGGGCCCTCCCTCTGCTGGGCCTTCCAGGTGCGTGGGGAGTCCCCCTTTGGAGAAGGGGGACTGTGCACTTCCCGTCTCCTCCAGCAGAGGGCGCCCCAGTCCAGCAGGTGGCGCAGCACCTGCCCACTCACCCCGCCCACCTGGCCCGGGTCCCTGAGGACCCCGCCCACCTCCCACCAGTGGAGGGCCTGTCCCTGGGCACCAGGTTCCCCCTCTGAGCCCCTGCAGGGACCTGCCCATGGGGACCTCAGGGGCTGGAACAGCTCCCTGAAATCCCTCCCCAACCCGTCCCCAGTCCACAGCCCTCGCCCCCACAGACATTGCCTTGCATTCTCCCTGTGGGCCCCAACGGGCCCAGGGACACCTGCCCCCCCCCACCAGCCCCCCAACACACACTCTGCACCCAGCCTCTCCACACCCTGCCGGCCCTCGGACGCCCTTCCTGAGGGAAGCATGGGGCTCCCCTCTCGGCCGCGTGGCCAGCGCCCACCCAGCTGCGCAGGTGCTGGGACCTCAGGGTGAGGCCGAGGGCCATGCCCCGCTGCGCCCCCCTCCAGGTGCGGCGCCCCCTGCAGGTGAGGCGCCGAGAGCCCCTCCCAGCACCTGGGAGAGGCATCCTCTCCTTTCGCCTCGCAGCCCGGGGAGCAGGAGGGTGGGGGGCCATCTCACAGACAGAAACAGAGGCCCTGGCCGGTGTGGCTCAGTGGACAGAGCGTCCGCCTGTGGTCTGAAGGGTCCCGGGTCCGGCTCTGGTCAAGGGCACAGGCCTCGGCTGCAGGCTCAAACCGTAACCCTGTGGGGGCGCGTTCAGGAGGCAACCAGGGGCGTGCCTCTCTCACATCCTCTCTCTCTCTCTCCCCTCCCCGCCCTCCTTGCACTCTTTCTAAAAATCAGTGGGAAATTATCCTCAGGTGAGGATTAACAGCAACAACAAAAAGAATATTTCTCAGGAAAAAAGGAGCTACTAATGCATCCAAAAAAGAGAGAGAGAGACTGGGGCCTGCGAGCCGCCCCCCCCCCCCCCCCGCCCCAGGCCTGTCTGCGGGCCCCTCCTCCAGCCGCTCGTCCTGGGAGTGGTCCTGTTGGAGGTGGAAGGCCCAGTCCCACCGGCTCCGCCCTCGGGCCTGGGTGACCGGCAGTCCCCCCTTGCGGGCCTCCCTCCTCCCATCTTTCTGGGACACGGCAGCCTCACGTGGAGCTTCTCCGTGAGGGATGGCACACGCGTGTGCTCCGTGGTCACGGCCCGCCCTCCCTCCCCCACGTCTGGGGTGGCCTCGTCACCAGAGGATACTGACACCTGTTTCTCCCAGTTTTCTAACTCGGTCCGCGTGAGCGCAGCGCCCTGGCCAAGGTGGTCAGGCCTGAGCCCAGCAGGGAGCCCTCAGGCCTCCCCACACCCCCTCGGGCTCTCCTGTGCCCCTCAACGCACTCAGTGCCATCTGGCCCCCTCCCCACACTCTCTGCCCGACCTCTCCACACCCCACAGATCCCGGGAGGGCTCCCACGCTCTTCCCGAGGGAAGCGTGGCCTCTGGGGCTGGGACGAGACCAAAGTCCTGGGGGCGGGGGGTCACGGCAGAGGCCACCCACCACGTGGGGACAGGCTGGAGTTGGCGCGGGACTCGGCCCCTCCCGCGAGCTGGGTGTCCTGGGTGGGTCTTGGTGTCAGCCCAGCATCTCAGTCCCAATCCTCCAACCCACCTGTCCAGGCGTCACACACAGCCCCCAGCTCAGCCCCTCCCCACCACTGGGACGCACACAGGGACAGGGACACGCACACAGAGCCAGGGACACACACAGGGACACGCACAGGGACAGGGACATGCACACAGGGACAGGGACATACACAGGGACACGCACACAGGGACACGCACAGGGACAGGGACACACACAGGGACAGGGACACACACAGGGACAGGGACACGCACACAGGGACAGGGACACACACACAGGGACAGGGACACACACAGGGACAGGGACACGCACACAGGGACAGGGATACATGCACAGGGACAGGGACACACACAGGGACTCGCACACAGGGACACACACAGGGACAGGGACACACACAGAGACACACACAGGGACAGGGACACATGCACAGGGACAGGGACACATGCACAGGGACATGCATAGGGACACACACAGGGACAGGGACACACACAGGGACAGGGACACACACAGGGACAGGGACACGCACACAGGGACAGGGACACACACACAGGGACAGGGACACACACAGGGACAGGGACACACACACAGGGACAGGGACACGCACACAGGGACAGGGACACACAGGCCCACACTCCCAGCCCCCAAGACGCTGCGTTTTCATTATCTCCCATGTCGCTTCTGCAATAAAATTCTTTAATTAAAACATGAATATTTAAAACGACCCTTGAGAGAAATGGCCCCGTCACACCCGCGGCAGAAGAACACAGAGACAGGAGGGATGAGACGGAGGGACGGGGGACACACGGACAGACCCTGGTGTGAGTGCGCCTCAGGGGGGCGGCCGGGCAGAGGGGACAGGCCGAGCGAGGCGGGCGCGTGCCGTGGCCAGGTGGCGCCTGGACAGGCCCGGCGGGGGGAGCGGGAAAATGGGCCACGGCTGGCCTGGACCGCCTGTTCCCTCCGCGGCGCTGCGCACGGCCTTCTGGGGGAGGAGATGAAGGTCGCGCCTCCCCCGCCTCCCCCATTGGGGGGCGAGGCTCCCTGGCAGAGGGCTCTCCGGACGGATCTGGGGTCTAGCGCCTGCCCGGCGCCGCTGTGTGTCTTCTGGATGATGCTGGACCTCTCTGGTCCATGTGCCACCCCATCCCCATACACACACGTACACACTGGCACATGGATGCAGGGACACACATGTCCCCACACACGCCTGCCCCTTCCCCCTCCGGGCACCGCCGCCAGCCATTCCCTCTTGGAATCTCCACGGGGGCCCCGCCTGCTCACCCCCCTCCACACCCCGGGCCCCAGTCTCTGCCGCAGGCCTCTGGGTCCCCTGCCCACGACTAAGAGGAGGCACTGAGGGTCCGGTGCCGACTCGCTCCCATCAGAAACGCGTGCGCACCGGTGCCCACTCCTCACGCGACCAGGGAAGCAGCGCTGGCTCTCTCCAGTCACGGCGAGGGGCTGCGGGAGAGGGCGCTGATGGGCTGCTGGGTTGAGGGGCTTGGGGGGCCCAGCGTGTGCAGGCCAGGCTGGGGCGTCGTCCCAACCTGGTCCTGGCAGAACCCCCAGGCCCCAGAGCCCCTGCTCGCAGGATACCGCCTGGACGACCCAGGGGCCTCTCACACTCGGGTCCACTCTGACCTCCGGATCTTCCTCCCCACCCAGTGTCTCCCACCTTGGTGATGTCAGGAGTGGTCTGGCCACCTCCTTCCTCCACACCCACACCCTGTGCATCAGCAAGTCCATCGGCGCACCCCCCCCCCCGCCAGGCCCGCCCCCCCCCCCAAGTCCAGAAGCTTCTGTGCCCCCAGCAAGCCAGCGTCAGGCCCCTCTGGGTGCCTGCAGTGCCTCCCCCCTCCCCCCCGACTCCCTGCTCTGGGCCTGGACACCCTGTGCGCCTACAGCCTGGGCAGTGTCCGAGCCCGTCCCTCTCCTGCTCGAAGCCTCCAGTAACCCCTTTGTTCTCGAGAGAACCAGTGAACCCCAGCCAGGGCTTTCCCCACTGCACCCCAGCTCCTGCCTCAGGGCACAGAGTGGGTGCCCAGCGAGGGGCGGAGCTCTGGCCCCCCCAGCACACAGGCTTCGCCCCGGTCCTCACGCCTGCCCGCCTCCACCTTCTCCTCTGACTCCGCGCGGCTCCGAGCAGCGCCAGGCACTTCCCCGCACAGCGCTGCCCACCAGCCCCCGGCTCAGCGCCTGCGTATCGGGTGCCCAGGGGGCCTGGCCATGGGCCCTGTCTCCCTGGGACAGCGCACCCCGCAGGGCAGTCCCCACTTTGCAGGTGAAGAAACCAAGGCTCGGGCAGGTGGCCACAGGGGAGTGGCCCAGCACGCTGACCATCCCCCCCCCCCCGAACTAGCTACCCTCCGCGCCTCTGCTCCTCAGCAGCTGTCCCAGCCAAGGCCACGGTCACCCCGCCTTGCCCAGCCCAAGGTCAGCCCTCCCGGCCGTCCACCCCGCCGCCTGGAGCTGCATGAAGCCACCGACGTGTCCCCCCATTGGATGGGGCATTTTCTGCTGGGGTCCTGGACACCCCACCCCCCCGGGGGCTCTGCCTGCCTCTCCCCTTCTCCCCACTCCTCCCCAGACACCTTCACAGCTCAGGGAGGCGTCTAGTCGGGATCCGGGGTCTGGGGGCTTAAGCAGAGGGGGCCCAGCATAACGGGGGCCTTTGCACCGCACACACTTTTTTTTATTATAATTGACTAGAGATTGGGTGCACGACATTCATGCACTGGGGCGGGGGGGGGGGGCGGCAGGGGGAGTCCCTCAGCCCGGCCTGTGCCCTTTTGCTGTCCGGGAGCCCTTGAGGGGACATCCTTAGCGCTGCCGCAGAGGCGGGCCGCTGCGCTTGCCAGCCATGAGCCCGGCTTGTGGCTGAGCCGTGCTCCTCCTGTGGGAGCGCACTGACCACCAGGGGGCAGCTCCTGCGTCGAGCGTCTGCCCCCTGGTGGTTAGTGTGTGTCATAGCAACTGGTTGTTCTGCCCTTCAGTCGATTTGCATATTAGCCTTTTATCATATAGGATTTCAGAGAGGATGGAGCCTGAAACCCAGGCATGTGCTCTGACCGGGAATGGAACCGTGACCTCCTGGTTCATAGGTTGATGTTCAACCACTGAGCCAGGCCGGCCGGGCCCCACCGGCATTTGATGCCGTTAAAGACGTTATTCTGAGAAGCAGTGCAGCAGCCTCAGTGGCTTAGGAGGAGCTAGAGCGCTGGACAATGCTCCCCGCCAGCGTGGACCACCAGGCGGCCTGGCCCCTGGACGCCCGGCACCCGTGTTCAGCTGCTTGCCTGGCATCTCGGACCCGATAGTCTGAGACAAGCTGTGCCTTCCTGCCCTCCCCGTCCCAGCTGCTGCCCCAGCCTTGCAGATACTCCCAGGAAACCCGGGGTGTCCTGAAGAGGGGTTCCACCTCCTGCCCCGCCACCTGTCAGCCCCACCAGCTTCCCAGCACCACCGGCACCTCTTCCACCGACTCTCACCCCCCAGGACCCGCGGCCGCCCTCTGCAGGGCTGACCAGCCCGGGCCCAGCCTCCGCCTGCCCTGGGCCTGCAGGGCCGCTCCGGGCTCTCCAGCACCTTGGACCTGGCCCTGGTCCCAGAGACCCTGACATCGGCAGGACCTTTCCCGTGCCTGACCCGGAGCCTGGGGCGCCTCTCGGCGCTCAGGAACTGACCGCGTGGACGTGATTCACACAGCACGCTCCTCCCCAAGCCTCACCTCCCGACCGACCGCACTCCACGCAGCCGTGTCCCCAGAGGCCCCGCAGACCCGGCCGCCAGCCTGCAGCCTGTGGCCACCAGACGGTCCAGCGTTCGAAAAAGAAGGGCCCTCCTGGCCAGAAAGGGAAACACCGACCCCACCGTCCTTCCCTCCTTCCCTCGCTCACTCCTGAGCTCAGCCGCCGCCTCCCCGAGCTGCCCGGGCCCCTCACTCACCTGGGGCGCCATCCTGGCCCCGGTCCTGGGTCAGGCTGGTCAGGCAGTTCTCAGGGCCTCCGGCCGCTCCGTCCCTCACGCAGACGTCGCCGTGGGGCCCCGTGGGGCCGGAGGCCGGGTCCCCGGAGCCCCCGCCCAGGCAGGCGCAGGGGGTCTGCATGATGCCGCAGGGGTGCGAGCTGCGGCTGCCGGCCAGGCAGGCATCCAGCCAGCGGCACAGCATCTGGCAGGCGGCCCGGCTGGGGCTGCGGTTGCCCACCACCAGGTACTCCACGGAGAAGTCGTCGTCGGGGGGCCCGGGGGCCCCGTCGCGCCGCATCTGCAGGAACTGCTTGCCCGCCTGCAGGAAGGCCAGGGGCGCTGAGGCGTCGCACAGCCGCAGCACCTCGTCGAAGCTCTCCACGCCCAGGTAGGTGCGCGTGGACTCCAGGAAGGAGTCGAACTGGTAGGTGCGTACGCGGCCGGGGCCACGGCAGGGCGCGGGCGCCTTGGCCACCTTCACGTAGAGCGTGTAGCGCCGCGGGTCGGGGTTGCGCAGGGTCCAGGAGCAGCGCGAGGCGTTGGCGGGGAACACGGCGGCCGCTGAGAAGTAGCCGAAGAACTTGCCCTGCACCAGCGTGGCGCACGGCTCGGCCCCGGGCCCCGCGGCGGCCCCCATGGCGGCCCACGCCTGGTGCCCCAGCAGCAGCAGCAGCAGCGGGCAGAGGACCCAGTGTGGGCTCGGGGCGGCCTGGCCCCTCATCCTAGCTCGCGGGGCCGCCGGGGTTCCGCGGGCTGGGCAGGCAGGCGCGGGCCAGGCCTGGACATGCCAGGGTCTGGCAGCGAGCGGACCGGGCTGGGGGCCGGGGCTGGGGCCGGGGCCGGGGGCAGGGGCTCGAGCGGGGGCAGGAGGAAGGGCCTGTGGGTGACCCAGGGGGGTGCAGTGGCGCCTCACGTCCAGAGCCCGGTGCCCTCCGTGGCCGCCGGCAGCACCTGGAAGAGAAGGAGCAGGATGGGGGTTGGTGGGACCCCCCTGGGGAGATGGGGGCTGAGGGCACGGAGGGGCCAGTGCCCCCCACAGCTTTGAGCAGCTGACACAGGCCTGGCGCTGCTGCCAGGCACCTGCCCTGTCCACCTGTCCACTTGCCACCCACCATGTGTCCACCTGCAGGCCCAGGGGCCCAGCCCGGGGATGGAGACCTCCTCCTCCGCCCAGACCCCGACAGGGCGCACTGGGAGGGCTGGGAGCACAGAGTCCCCTAGAGCCACCTGTGTCCAGCTGGCCTGCAGCGACCCCTCGCCTCCCCTCCTTTCTTAAAAAATATAGTTCAATTGATTTCAGAGAGGAAGGGAGAGGGAGAGAGAAACATCCATGATGGGAGAACCATTGATCGGCTGCCTCCTGCGTGCCCCACACTGGGGATGGAGCCCGCGACCCGGGCCTGTGCCCTGACCTCCTGGCTCCTAGGTTGGCGCTCAACCCCTGAGCCAGCCGGCGGGCCTCACCCCTCCTTGTGAGGCCGGTGCTGTGAGCCCCTTTCATGGGGACGCTGAGGTCAGAGGGTGACTCACCCAAGGTCACAGCGAAGGGGCAGGAGAACCGCACCTGGACCCGGACTGGCCCCACCCTTGTGCCCCTGGCATGGCGCCTGCGCCTGCTCCTGCTCCTCCCCCGAGACAGGAAGGCCGCTCGGGGCGCGTGCGAGGGAGGAGTCGGCACTGCCCAGCCCGACCTGCCTCCCCGGGGACCCTGGCAGGTTGCTTCTGCCTCTGAGCCTCAGGTTCCCCACCGTCCCCAAAGCCCAGGCTGGGCCCTGGGTCCCACGCAGCAGGAGAGCTGGCAAGAGAGGGAGGGAGGGAGGGAGGGAAGGAGGGAGGCAGCGCCCTCCAGAGTCCGCCTGGCCTGCTGGTGCCGGCGCCTCCACCAGCTGAGCACACAGGCCGGCAGCCTGCCCACGGGCCTGGCCCTGCCTCCCGTCCGGCCCAGCTGGCCGGAGACACAAGGTCAGTCCCTGCTCTGCAGTCCCCACCTGGCGTCCTTCCTGCGTGGGCCTCGGGGACGGAGCAGGGAGCTGGCACAGGCCGGACGCCGGCTGCCCCTCCCAGCCTCAGTTTCCCCATCTGTCAAGTGGGGGTGAAACCTCCCTCTCAGTAGGGGGGTCAGCCCTGGACCTGGGGGTTACCTAGTGACAGGCCGGGACTCCAGTAGGGAGGAGGCGGGACCGGGTCAGGGAGCAGTGTGGCCGGCCTGGCCCTGGGCAGCTCCTTAGTGGCAGAGCTTCAGGTCCCCAGAAGGGGCCTTGCCCATGTCTCCCCCTGGCGAGTCCGGGGAGCCCTGGTCCCTCCGTCTCCAGGCCACTCAGGGACAGCCTCTGACGCTGTCGCAGCAGAGCGGCCAGCCCGGCTGCAGTGCCCACCGCTAGTCCAGGCTGGGCCCCCAGACCCTCCCCCCCCCCAGAGGGGCCCAGGGACCCCGCCCAGCCCAGTGGCACCAGCACAGCCCTCAGCGCCCGGCCGGCCCTGCTGGTCACAGCTCACCCCACTCCTGGAGGCCCCCCCGCCCGCATCCCCCACAGCAAGCACCAGGCGGCAGTGAAGGTCGGAAGCAGGGCCGCCCCGTAGAAAGGCCGCCCGCCTGGCAGCGGGGAGGCGGCTGGGGGCCGGCGAGGGAGGCTGTGGGGCTGGGGTGATGGAAGTGGGGGGGCCAGGGGCTGTGGGACAGACACGGAGGACGTCTCCGGCCTGGACCCTGAGGAGGAGGGAGGTGTCAGTGGGGGGAAGGGGCACGCCCCAGCCCAAGGCTCTGGGGTGAACCTTCAACAGACACCCAGGCACAAGACAGCCTAAAGGGCCCACTCATGGGGTTCTCACACAGGGTTCCTCGGAGCCCTGGGGTCCCACGGGGGACCAGGAGGAAGCCAGGGCAGGAGGGGAGTGCAGGGCTGAGGTCACTTCCCGGCGCCCCGGCCTCGTCTAGGACGTCTCTGACTTGAGTGGTTTTGCGCCCTGACTGCCAACCAGCGTCTGGCCCGGCCGCGGGTCCAAGCACCGAGCCCCGAGCACCTGGCCTGGCGCGGCCTCTCCTCTGCTGGTCACAGGGCAGCGCTGGGCAGGAGGCCCGGCTGCCAGTGCGGCGGCTCCTGCACCTGCTGGCGCTCAGTACCCTCCACCTGCCCCTGACCCACCTCCCTGCCCCCATCACGCCCACAGCCCTCTCCAGCGGCTCAGGCGCCTCCGTCCACAGCCTCCACGGCCATACCCTCCAGCGAGGCCCTGCTCAGCGGCTCAGCCCCCTCCCAGCCTTCGCGCCTCCAGGGCAGGCCCCAGGATGGCAGTGAGGGAGGTGGCCATGAGGAGCAGGCTTCCGGCCTGGACAAGTGGACAAGTGGATGGTGGGCGCCCTCACGGAGGCAGGGAGCAGGCGTGTGTGCACAGGTGCAAGCACATATATGTGACGCATGTGCCTCTGGGTATGCACATACATGTGTAGGCACATGTATCTCTGTGTGCATGCGCGGAGCACCCTTGCCCAAGGTCACAGGGCCGGGGGAGAGCCGAGCTCAATGTGGGCGGGGATGTGTGGGGCGGTGGGATGGAGGCCAGGGCTGGGCAGGCCCTGGCCAGGGGCTGTCCGGGGAGCCAGGGGCCAGGCTGAGCCCGAGGACCCCATCGGGAGGCCAGACAAGTGGAAGGCTGGCTGCATGCCAGGAGCCCGGTGCTGGGCTCCCGGGGCCGCTCCCAGCTCTCCCAGCGCCCGGCCCCCCTGGACCAGAACCCCCGAGCCTGCTGGCCCAGGGGAGGGGCTGGAGGAGGCTGGCGGGTGCTGACCTAGCCCTGGGCCCCGTGTCGCCGGTCACTCCTCCCTGTAGTTCCCACACGGAGGCTGTCTCCTCCCCCAGACCACAGGCCCTTGTCCGGCGACTGGTCCCCATTCCCAGCCGGGGTCGCTGCAGCCGCACCAGCCACTGCATCGCTGGGCTCCCCGGACAGTGACCCAGGAGCCCTCCAGCTCCCTGGGAACCCGCCTCGCCATCGCCTTCTCGGGGCCAAGCTGCCCGCGCTGCCCCCGGCCCTCTGCCCGGCCCTGCCGCACGGCCCCCAGGAGCCTGCAGGGCGGCTCGGGTGAAGGGTGGGCGGCACCGAGCAGGGAGCTGGGGCCGGGGCGGGGGGCGGGGGGGCAGGGACACCGAGAGGACGACAGAGAAGGGGGAGGGCAAGGGCAGAGGAGTGGGGACCAGGAGCTGGCACTGGCATCAAGGGGAAAGGTGACAGTGGCCCCTGCTGACTGAGTGCCGGCCCCCGGGTCGGAGATCTTTCGGGACCGCCCCTCCCCCTCCCCCTCCCCCCCTCTCGCGTCAATCTCAGGGCCTCGCCATGAGGTAGGAGCTCTGAGCCCACATCAAGGCCCTCGGGGTCACCACCAGCCACGGGGGGCCGCGCCCACCTCCCACCGGACCCCGCGTATCCCCACGTGTGCAAAGGGCTGCCCCCCGCCGCCTCACAGTCAGAAGCCCCGGTGCCTCGGTTTCCCTGCCGACAAGGACGGGGGCTGGGCGCTCCCCTCCAGCTCCAGTCTCACCCCATCCACCCTGTTCGACCCTCCTCCCCGGCCCGGCCTCCTTGTCCCCTCCCCAGCCACCCTGGCTCCAATGGCACCCAGACGCCAGCCACAAAAGGCGCTCTGTTGTCCTGCCGGCCCTCCAAACAGTGCCCGCCTGTGTGTCCCGGGAAGAGGCTGCCCTGGGGGAGGGGCAGGCGCCCCGAGGACAGCTCAGGGGCTATGGTGGGCGGGGCTGGGAGAGCAAACAGGGGGGCCACGCAGGGGCACCCAGCCCTCCCTGCCCTAGGTGCTCCGTGGGCCTCACAGATGCCCCGCGGGTCGTGTCGGGTCAGGTTGGGGCAGGTCAGGCAGCCTGGTCACCTGGGAGGCGGAGGCAGGCCCAGGACATCCCATCTGAGTGGCCTGGGGCCTGGGGCCCACGAGGCGGGACAGGAGAGCCTGCAGGCCTCCCTTTGTGAATGCAGAGCCGGGGGGCCCGGCCACCTACCCCCGTCACATGGCCACTGTCTGCCCCACCCCAGCCTGAGCCAACCAGGCCCCAGTGACCTGTGGGGCGTCCCCCAGAGCTGGGAGGGGTGCCGGGCGGGCCCCCGAGAACCACACTTGCCCACCGCACTTGCCAGCCCAGCCCATGGGAGGCCTCCTTTGCCTGCTGGGGTGGCCCCACAGACCCTGCCCCGCTCCCCACCCCAGAGGGCCAGGGGGCACCCCCCCCATTCCATAAGGAGGCAGACAGCCCAGGTAACCTTGGGGGGACAGATTGTCTCCCTTCGCCACCCCCCCACTGCCCAGGCCGCCTGGCCCTGTGGTCGGCGGTCAGCGCTCTGAAGGGCCTCATCACACCTGCTCTCCCCCAGGACGCTGTCACCCGGCCAGCTGCAGGCCGTGAGGACACTCCAGACACTCGAGCCCTTGAGCCTGTGACACATCCTGTCCCTCTTGGGCTGCCGCTGCCCCGCATCCTCCTTCAGGCCCCCGGCAAGGTGGCTGCCTGAGGAAGCCTCCCCTGAGCCTGCAGACCTCCCCGCCTGTGCCCACTCACTCCCAAGCATGCACACGCATGCCCACACGTGCACACATGCACCTGCACCCATGCCCATACATGCACTGACACCCATGCCCATATGTGCACACACCTGCACCTGCACCCATGCTTGTATGTGCACACACATGCACCTGCACACAGACATGTTCTCCTGGAGGGAGTCCCATGTGAGGATGGTGACAGGTCCCATAGGCTGGGGCCCCCCCACGGGGCAGAGGTGGGGGCCCTCGTGAAGAGGGGAGGCTCCTGGAACCCTGGGTCTGACACACGTCACTGTCCTCTCCTCTCACGGTGCCTGGCTTGGTCCCCCGAGTGAGGAGCCTGTGCCCCGGGACGGAGGTGCGGGGGGCGGTGCCCACCCAGCTGTTGGCCTATGAGCCACGCCCCCATCCACACTGCACGCCACGCTGGGATCTGAGGCCCCAGCAGGAGGGCCCATCCAAGGTCACCTGCCCAAGGTCACAGCCTCAAGATGGGAAGAGCAGTCGGGCTGGGCTGCCCCGGGCGGAAGCGCTGAGTGGGGGGCGTGGGGGGGGGGCTTCCTGGGCAGGCCTGGCTGGTGGAGCCGGCAGGTCCTCATGTCCTCACGCTGGCACGTGCAGGACGAGGCTAGACAGGCCCTTCCATGGCCTGGCCCCCTGCCCCGGAGCCCCCGGCAGCAGCAGGACCGACGGGCCAAGGAGCAGGCAGCACACGGTGCCGTGCCCAGGGGAGCAGGCCCCACGCTGGGCCTCCCTCAGCACCCAGGGGTGCCGCTGGGCTGTCTGGGGTGGGGTGGGGGGACTGCTGAGGCCCTCAGCTCTGGGCCGGGTGGAGCCGGGAAGATCACCTCGACCCAGAGCAGGACCGGGGGCCCAGAAGGGGACGGGGAAGCGCGAGGGACCCGCTCCAGCTTCGGTCCCGGTGTCTCCTGGGGAGAGGGGTCCCTGTCCCTGCCCCCTGCACGGTGCGGAGGCCTGGGCGTCAGAGTTCCCTCGGAAGCCCTGCCCTCTCAGGCCTCCCTTTCCCCTAACGGTTGCGGGCAGTGGCGGGGGAGCAGCTCTCCGGGCCCCGCAGCCTCAAGGTCCCCGCAGTGTGGACGCCTGCAGGGCCCAGGGTCCAGGCAGCGGTCCTCGGCTGTGACTTCCTTTCTTGGCTGCGTGTGCTGTCTGCTCATGTGCCACCTGCTCCGGGGGGAGGTGTCAGGCTGGTGGCCATCCCGCAGGGGGAATGAGGTGTGCACACCATGCAGGGGTGGGTGGGGTCGCACCACGCCCCGTGCGTTCTTCCTGCCTTGACCCTGCTGCCTCCCAGCACCATCTCCTTGGCACGTCCATCATTAAATCACCAGCCCTGCTGAAGGCGCCCCTGTGGCCTCGGCCCCCAGGACACAGCCCCAGGCCCACAGGGCGCTCAGGCCTGGCCCTACTTCCTCTGCCACCCTCGCTGTCCTGCCAGTCACCCTCCTCTCTGGTCCTCGCACCTGCACGCTCACCTGCCACAGGCCCTTTGCACGGCTCCTCTCTCCATGGAGACCATTCTGAGCCTTCACCACCACTGGCCCACCCTCTGGGGAAGCCTCCTGGGGAGCCCCGCCTCTGGACTCCAGCAGACAGCTGCCCCCACCCCTCTGCCCCTCACAGGGCCTCTGTCCCCATATTCCTACCAGCCCTGGGGCAGGAGACTGTGCCCTCAGCCTTGTACTAGGAGCATCCCCGGTGCCAGTGTGCACAGGTGTTTAGTATGTGCGTGCCTGCGGTCTGTGCACACAGGTCCCGGGTCCCCGTGTTTACCCAGAAAACAGGCTCTGCCCCAGGGCACGGCAGAGGCAGGGTGGCTGGGTGGGTGTCCCGAGGGCCTGTGAGAGGTTAACGGAGCCCTCCAGGCGGGGGTTGGAGACCCACTGCCACTGCTTCCCGACAGAGGCCTGCCACAGGGAACACGGGCCCCACTGCACACTGCCATCCAGGGGACACACGAGACCTGCCCCGCACCGCGCACACATGTGGCCGTTTCATGCCTGCACACATGCCCGCAGGACACGCACGTGCATGAGCGGCACCAATGGACACACGCACCCAATGGACACACACGCTCGCTCACGCCTGTGCACGGTGCACGGGGCCAGGCGGGTGTGGGGAGAGGGGAGTGACAGCCGGAAGCGCACGACCTCGGCGGGCTGGCAGAGGGACCGGCGAGCCACCCGGGGCTGCCGGGATGGGGCGGGCGCTGCCGGCCGCGGAGGAGACGGAAGGGGCGGGCAGGGCGGCGGTGGGTGCGCGCGCCCTCTCCCGGGCGTCAGAGGCAGCGCGCCGCCCTCTGCCGTCCGCCACCGCAGCCCCGAGCCGGCCGCCCCGGCCCCAGCGGGAGGCGTCCCCAGGGGGCAGGCTCGGCCTCAGGACCCGCTCCGGGAGGCGGGGCCCGGCCACGCTGGCCGGCCAGGGACCAGAGAGCCATGAGAGGCTGCCCGGGCCGCCTCCCACCCGGCCCTGCTCCCCCGTCCTCCGCGCTGATCAGCTTGGGACCGGGCCGGCGCGGACGCCGCAGACCCAGCACATTCCGGGCCCAGCACGTTGGGTCCGGGGACCAGGCCTGGGCCGGAAGGGCTCCGAGAGCACAGCCTGTGTCCCCATTTCACAGCCGCGACCGCCGAGGCCCGCGAGGGACCGGAGCCTGCGGACAAGGGAAGGGACTGGGAGGGCCCGGCGGCAACTTGGCTGCGCCCCTCCCCGGCCGGTCCGGGCAGTGCCGCAGGCCGCCAGGGCCTCGCGCCGCCTTTCCGCCCCCGCGCAGGAACGAAGGGGACCCGCCGCCTTCCCCAGGACCGGAGGCGGCGAACTCCCCACCGAGCCCCACCCCGCGCCGCCCGCGCCGCCTTGGCGCATTCCCGCCGGCCGCGCCGCTGGGCCCCCGCCGTCCGGGTTCCAGGGCTCCGGGGCCGGCACCCGCCCCCCAGATCCAGGCGCAACAAGTCTGACAGCAGCGCCTCAGAGCTGCGGGCGAGCGGGGAGGGAGGACGCCGAGCGCTCCGGGATTCCCGAACGCGCGCCATGAACGCCTCCGGGGACCCAGCGCGGGCGCGGCGCGGAGGACGGCTCCCACCCGCTCCTGAGGCTCCCCAGGCTCGCGCCCAGGAGCCCCCGCCCCTCTCTCGCCGGCTTGACCTTGCTCGGGTCCTCAGAGCCGGACCCGCGGCACCCGGGCGTCCGGGCGGAGTTTCGCTGCCGCCGGGGGTCGGGGGGGGGGGGAGCGGTCCCTCCTTCCACCTGCCTCGCCGCCCCCTCGGCTGCGGGACCACAGAGACAGGAGAGGGCGTCAGGGTTCCAGAAGACATAGCCTCGGCCACCTCCTCGGACCCACACCCCTCGGAGGTGCTCGAAGGGGCCCCGGGCTCGCGGCCGCCCCCTAGCCTCTCCCGCGCAGCCGCTGCCCGTCCCCCTCGCAGGCTCTGGCTCCGAGGGGGCGAGTGTTGGTGACCGTGGAGGAGGGCGCCAGGGTCTCCCTGAGTCCCGAGGGGGGCGAGCGGGGACCTCCCCGCAGACTCCCCACCACTCATGCCCAGCGGCTCCTCCGGGCGCGGGGTGCGAGCCCCCAGCCCACCTACACGCCTTGCAACTCGCCCCGAGTTGCCGCTAAGGAACCCGCGGGAACGTGAGGCGGTGGGGAGTGCGCCCCGGGAAAGGGCGCGGGAGCCGGTGAGTTAGGCTGGGCGTCCCAGCCTGGTCCCTGCGCTCCGGGAAGCGCGGGAGCCCAAAGTCAAAGTGAAGAAGGGTGGGTGCCCGGCGCCCGGTCTGGGTGCCGGCGGGGCACTCTCTCTGCGCCGCCCGGGAAGTGACCCGGCAGGAGCCGCAGCCTCCGAGGAAAGACGTGCGGCGCTGCCGCCCCTCCCAGGCCGCGCTCCAGACCGCTCTGCCCTGCGGGGGGTCGGGGCCAGGGGGGGGGCGGGGGGGGGAGGGCGCCCGGCCGGACTCAGCCCCAGCTTTCCGGGAGGCGGCTCCGAGCGGTGAGCGCCTGGCCGCAGAGGGCGGGCGGCTCTGCCCGCGGAGGATGGGGACCCACCGGCGCCCCGTTCGCCCGGAGAGGGCGCAGGGCCGACCCAAAGTTCGAAGCGGCTTATCCGCACGGCCTGTCCGGCCTCATGGAAAAGAAGATGCCAGGGAACAGTCAGGGCGCTGGGGATGGGGGCGCTGTTTGGGGGGTGTCACCACCAGCGCCGGGGCTGCGGCGAGGGCTGCGAGAGACCCGGGCTTCCTGTGCGCGCCCCCAGGCTCCGCGCGGGGGAAAGGCATCTTGGGCCCCCGAATGTCCGTAGGGGCTCTGGGTGTGATTAGGGGAAGGGGGACACACTGGGTGTCTCTCCCCGTCCTGCCCGGGTCCATGTGGGGCTGTGGGGGTCACATGGAGGGGCCCTCAGAGACCCGCGCTGCTGGCGTCTGTCTGTGGGGGCACAGGAGCCTCCCCAGCCGGCCCTGGTGGCAGAGGGGGCGCCTCCCAGCCCGGCCTCCCAGCCCGGCCAGGCTTGTGCGTGCGGCTGGGGGCGACGAGCAGCTCCGGGGCCGCTCCCACGCCCAGGGCGCCCCCTCCTCAGCCTGCCCGGCGCGGGCGCTCGGAGACCTGCCAGATTCCGCCGCCGCCGCTGGAGGAGGCTGGGGGCCGGGGGTGGGAGGCGGGGGTGCCAACTCCGAGCTCTCCACACAAACCTCGCAGCTTAGAAGCCCCAAACGGCGAAGTTAGGAAGTCCGGGCGCCCGCCCCTCCCCCGGACCCCCACCCGCGCTGCGCCCCTCCGCGCCGCGCCCCCAGCCCCAGCCCCCAGCCCGAGCCTCCCTTACCTTCCCCGGCAGCGGCGGCCCCGCTGGCGAAGACTTGATCCGGAGACTCGCAAATCCTCGGGAGCGCCCCTTGTCGCCAGCGGCCGAGCCGGGCGCCCAAACGGAGGGGGTGCTCCTGCCGCCGCCGCCCCCGGCCGGCTCCGGGCCTAGCCGGACGCTCCCCGGAGCGCCCTCGAGCGCGCGCGCAGGCCCCCTCCCCTCCCCCCGCCTGCCGGAGCCCCTCGGACGCGGGGCGGTCTGGATGCCCGGACTGCGGGCGATGCGGGGCGCGCGGGCCCGGGCCCGGCCAGGACGCGCACGGCCGCCTGGGCTCCCCGCTCTCCGGTTCCGCGTTCGCTCCGCCGGGGCCGCCGCCAACGCCGCTCCCGCTGCTGCCGCCTGCGCCCGCCGCTCCCTCTCCGGTCGCCGCTGCCGCGCCGCGCCGCTCCGCTCCTCTCGCCTGCCCCGCTCTTCTCGCCTTTTTTCCCCTTCCTGGGGGGCGGGGGGAACGGAGCCGGGGGCGGGGCGGCGCGGGCAGGAGGAGGAGGAGGCCGAGGACCGCGAGAAGGAGGAGGAGAGAGGCCAGCCGCTCCCCCACCGGCTGCGCGCTCCCCAATCTCTCGCTCCCTGAAACTGGATCCCTAATCGGGAGCCGGGGACCGCATTACGGATTACATCAGGGCTTCCAGAGCTTCCAGATCACACGTTAGAGGGGAGGGGGCGGGGGGCGGGGGGGAGGGGAGCGGGATAACGGGGTGGGGGGCCGATAAAATGCACACACGCGGGAGAGCCTGCCCGGGCAGCAGGGAAGCCAGGAGTTGGGGCTCTGCTCTCTGCCTCTTCCGGGAGCCAAGGCTGGCTGGGTGATGGATGGGTGGATGGATGGATGGATGGATGGATGAATGGACGGACTGACTGAGGGGTGGGCGGGTGGATGGACCAACAGCAGATGAATGGAGGGAAGTTACAGGGGGTTGTGCTTAAGCAACACAGGTGCACCGGACTGGGGGGAGGGTTGGAGGAGGGAGAGGCCAGTGGGTGTGGAGGGAGGAGGCTGCAGGAGGAAGGGTCCGTGATGGGCAGAGGCCTGGAGAGATGGGGGGGGGTGCTGGACAGGGGGGGGGATGGACAGCATGGGTGGGTGCAGAGATGGATGGATGGCATATGAGTGTGCGGTTGGAAGGATGGAGCATGGACAGGTGGATGAGTGGGGTGAAGGTGGGTGGGTGATGGGCAGGCGAGTCAGAGGCCCAGACCGCAGAGCCAACCCGAGCGGGTCAGGGTCGGTGGGGCTGGGAAGGGCCACGTGAGCTGCCCGGTGGGGTCTGGCCAGTCTCGCCCCCGGTGGGGGAGGGGCTCCTGAGAGAAGCTGAGGGAAGAGTTTGACCGAAGAGCCACAAGGAGGTGGGCTTGACAGGGAGGCGTCACCTACCACTCGCCCTGTGCGGCCAGCCCAGCAGTCCCCTCCCCATTCCCACCCTCCAGCTTGGTGGCAGTGGGGACACCCAGTCCTGTGTTTGGAGTTGACTTTCATCAGCTGAGCGGATGGCCCCGTTCGCTGCTGCCCCCCACCCTGAAGCACCCACAGCCCCTCTTCTCCTGGGGGCCCCTCTGGGGCGAACCCCGGGTCTTGGAGGGATGGATTCAGGGAAGTTACTTCATGGCTTCTCTGCCAGGATGCGTCCCGCCCAGCCCCACGCTTCCTTCATAATGTGTGGTCCACGCTGGGTGTCAGATCCTCGTGTGCTGCCTGCATGTCCACTGCTGGACACACGTCCCCTCTGCGCCCACCAAGCCCCCGCCCCGGCCCCACCTCTGGCCCAGCATCGCTCCCTCGGGGCCTCCTCGCGGCCACTGCAAACAATAGTTCACAGTCCCCGTGCCCTTCCTCCGCCGGACGCCGTACCCATCCTCACCCCTCTCCCCGTGACCATCCCCATGACCCCCAAGCAGGGCCTCCACCACCATCACGTCACACCCCACCCGCCACTGTCAGCACCCCCACCCGTCACCAGCCCTGTCGGGGTGGGCAGGGGGCGGGCAACTCTAGTCACCCCAGCGCCCAGGCCCATGGCTCATCTCAGCGCATGGAGCTCTGTCCAAACCAGTCCCTCCCGCAGGCCAGCGTGTGCTGTGCCTCTAGGGGTGCCCCGGGGGGCTGGTCAGAAGGGACATGGAGGCCCAGACTGTGAGGCAGTCGGGGGACAGGCGAGGGCCCCTTCCCAGCCCAACCCCTGGGCAACCTTCCTTCTCCCCTCCCCCCAGGAAAAGGGCTGTTCCCTCCAAGTCTGGGGGGGCCTCTGAGGCCCACAGGGGTGCCCCTCCGCCTTCTTGGGCCCCATCCTCACTGCAGCTGCCCTAGAGGCCTGGTGTCCTCGCTGCACTAGCCGCTCGTGGCCACCAGGGGGCCTCTGACATTAGGCCGCGAGCAGCTGCGAGGGTGCGGGCAGCTCTGAGTCAGGATTCCTCTCTGCTCTGGGGGAGGCAGCAGCCAGCCCTGGCTCCTCTGCCCGCGGGCAAGGCTAGGGCTCCCCCGAACAGGCCGCTGGGGCCCGGTGGTGTCGTCCCCCCCCCCACCCCCCCCGCCCCGCACAGGGAGCTTCCTCGCAGGGCCACGCCTTCCTCCTCCCTGATCGGGGCCACCTGGCTTCGCTCCCCGACTTGCCTCTTTAAAGAAAATTGTCCCCTCGCCCCAGTTCCTGGTCCAGAACCCTCTCCAGGAGGGGCAGAGAGGACCCCTGCCCCCAGGCCCCTCCGGAGGGAAGGAGAAGGATCCGCGGGCCCCTGATCAGGTGGAGGGATTCTGTCGGTGACCCCACGCCCAGCTCCCGGTGGCATGCCCGGACCATGAGGGTCACCCGCACCTGCTTCAGCCGTGGTGCCCCTACAGGGACAGGAGGGTCTCCGCGGAGAGGGTTCGGGGTTTCTCGCAGCCCAGACCTGCCAGGAACCTCGAACCCTGAACCAAGGGCCATTTCCCCTGAGATTTCCTACCAATTCACACCCACCACCAACCCCTGCCTGCCCCCCGACTCTGATCCGACCACCGACCTTCCTCACTGAGCCATCTCCCACACACGGGGGCCTGGCCACGGCTGCAGGACACCCAGGGCCCACTCGCCACAGGCACGAAGACTGATGGGCCCCCGCTGGACATCAGCTCCTAGGACCTCCTCACTCAGCCCAGAGGAGCGGGACCCTGGTCACCTTGAAGGCCTGTGCATGGCCATAAGCCAATCTCTGACCACAGTCATCAACTCAGCTGTGACCTCTAAGTGACTTTGAACCCATTAATCACTGATCCTGGCCACACTCTGAGCCCTGACCCTGGGCACACTCTGAGCCCTGACCCTGGCCACACTCTGAGCCCTGACCCTGGGCACACGCTGAGCCCTGACCCTGGGCACACGCTGAGCCCTGACCCTGGGCACACGCTGAGCCCTGACCCTGGGCACACGCTGAGCCCTGACCCTGGGCACACGCTGAGCCCTGACCCTGGGCACACGCTGAGCCCTGACCCTGGTCACATGCTGAGCCCTGACCCTGGGCACACGCTGAGCCCTGACCCTGGTCACATGCTGAGCCCTGACCCTGGGCACACGCTGAGCCCTGACCCCATGGCAGTTTTATGAATCCAGCTCTTAGTCCCAAGGCTGTGTAGACTCCAAGGCCTCCAAAGGGAAGGGAAACAGAGGAACCCAGGGTGGGGAGCCCCAGGTGAAGCAGCAGGAAGCGGACCTCACAATTCCGTTTCCAACCGTTTTCCATGGGACTGTCTCCTCAGGGGAGAAGGGAGGGAGGGGGGCTATCTGAGATCCTGGAGGGAGCCAGCTGGTCCTGACTCCCGGGCCCTGGCCCCGACGTGGAGTGAGGGTCCTTGCCATCCGCGACCCTTCCCGGGCCTCCAGCGTGGGGCTGGGGCGGAGGGACAGCAGGGTCCCTGCCACCACTCAGTGAACTCCGCAACCGGAGGCAGAGGGGGCCGCTGACTCACCAGCAGGAAAACTAACTGTGATGGGGCCTGCCGCACTCAGCCTCCAGGCAGGACTCACCGCGCCCGGCCCTCCCTGTGCTGGCTCTGCCCTCGGCACCCCTGCCTCCCTCCCTCCCTCGGCCCTCAGTCCCCGCCGGTGCAAATGGACGCAGGGGGAGAGGAGGACCCCCTCCGGTGCCCACGGGCTCGGAGGGTCAGACAGGAAGCCCTCCCTCCCACCTCCCTGTTGGCAAGCATGGTCCTTCCTGCGTCCCGGGCACGACACCGGCACCCTCAGCCCAGCGTCTTACCTTCCCTGGTCCTGGGGCGATGCCTCACCTCACGATTGCGGGGGTCACTTGGGGGACACCGGACAGGCTGCGGGAGGAAGAGGGGACTCAGGGCCAAGTGCTTTGTAGAGTCGAGGCCCTGGAAAGTCTGGGAGGCAGGGAGACACGCCTCTCACAGGCCCCGCCCAGCCCCACGGACCAGGGCCTGCGGAGACCCACGCACGTGCCTGCGTGCTGCCTGCGTGCGTGGGCGGGTGCGTGGGCGCGTGGGCGCGGCGGGCCTTCGCCCGGGCTCCCTCCTGGCCTGGCGGGAGCACAGGCCGGAGTTATGTAACCCAGCGGCCTGCCCACGCGGGAGCGGAGGTTGGGGCAGTTTCAGACTATTCCGCCTGCTCTTCTCACAGCTCCGGGGTGAGAACCAGGCGTCAGCGGCGGGTTTCCTGACACCCCTGGGGGCCGGGCGAGGGAATGGAGGTCGGGGAGAGGCGCGGCGGCTCCGGGCGGGGAACCTCTGGGCCTCCAGGCCCTGCAGACTCAGCTGGACGCGGTCTCCTTGGGGCAGCTACCCGAGGCCCACCCACGTGCGGTGCCGGCGGGAGGGAGCTGGGCACACAGCTCAGAGAGGGAGGTGACTCGCCTGAGGCCAGGGCAGGGCAGGGTGAACCCAAAGCCTCTCCCCTGACCAGGGCGGCCTGAGTCCCGGGCTGGCCCCCACGGGGCGGGCGTCTTCAAGATCCACAGGGCAGAGGGAGGGGCCCTGATGTGGGTAGAGAACCTGCCCGGGGCCAGGAGCTGCAGTGGACACGTCCAAGTACCGTTTCCAGTGCCCACAGCATCCAGAGGAGCGGCTCTGGTCACACGACTGAGCCCTGACCCTGGTCACCGACTGCGCCCTGACCCTCGTCACACCCTCATCAGACCCTGAGGATGGACATCCGTTGACCAGTTCCCATTAGCCCCTCTATGGGGCCTGGCACCCTGCTCACACCAGGCCAGTCCCCCACCCCCACTGCCCTGGTTCCCGAGGCAGAGGTTGCCCCAGCGTCCCCGCCAGGCCCTCCCTCTGGGCTTAGCAGGATGCCGGCGGCCCTGGGCGCTCTCAGTGGCGGGAGATTAAGCATTTAATAAACAGCCGGGGAAAATCAATACGGACTATCAGAGGAATCAGGCAGCAGCAGAGCAGAGCCTGGAGGCGGCCGCCGGCCCACTGCTTCCCCCACGCTCCCCAGGCGGCTCCATGGGACCCTGGCCTCTCAGGTGCTCCTTCCCTCACCCAGTGCCCTGCCAGGCCGCCACTACTGCGGGTGTGTCCCAGTCCCAGCCCTCCTGTGCTCGGCGTGGCCAGTCCACAGGGCACGGGGGCCCGCAGGGACCCTGGATGCCGCCGGGTCTCCCGTGGGCCCGCCACACCCAGGTCCTCTCTGTCCCCAGCTCGCACTGGGCCGGGGTCCTGCTCTGGGCACGGCCCAGCCTGGGGAGGGGTGGCCAGACAGACACAGACACGCAGTGGGCAGTGGCTACACCACCTCCAGCCCCGGTTTCTCAGAGGGAGGTCTCCGGCCCTGGGGCCCACAGGCAGGTGACATTCTGGGGGTGGCCCAGGCACCCTCACTGCCTGAGGTCTGAGATCCCCCCTTGGGGAGAGTGGGGCTGGCCCTGCTGTCCCTGCGTCTGGTGGCCGTCACTTCCCATCAGCCTGTCCTGCACGCCCCATGGGCCCCTCAGCGTGCTGAAGCTGCGATGCCCCCACAGGGGGTGCCCCTACAGGGGCTGTGGCACCTGCAGGATGGGTTCCAGTGAGGGGGCTCAAGGCCAGACCCTGGAAGCCCCCAGCCTGCCGGGAGCTCGCCCCCTGCTGGGTGAGGTGGGCCAGCGGTGACCGCTTTGTTCCTGTACCAGCCGGAGCAGGAGGGCACCAGAGTGGGCCTGGGCCTGGGCCTGGGGCACACACACCAAACCCTGCCCCAGAGGGGGCAGAGCGGGCCATGGCCCCCGGGCAGCGTGCGAGGGCCCTCGAACCCATCTCTCTGTGGACGAGCCCCACACTCGGCCACTGCCCCCGCCCACCTGCAGGAGGTGTTCTCTGCCCGAGGAGGGGCAGGAGCACGGCCGGACGACCCAGCCCCGAGGTGCCACCTGCCTCACCTCCTGCCTCCTGCCCGAGCGGGTGCATCCTGTTCTGGGAAGCCCTGTCTGCTGCCCTCGGTCTGGGACACCCGCTCCCTTTGGACCGTGTCACCTTCAGGCAGGACTCCTGTCTTTCCCGGAAGCAAGGGCGGGTGGGGACTGTGGGGGTCACCTCTCTCCCTGAAGCCCAAGTGCCATTGGGGGATGGAGAACCCAGGGCCACAAGGGCGCCCACGAGGGAGGGAGGGAGGAAGGGAGGGAGGGAGGAAGAGAGGGAGGGAGGAGTGATGGGAACAGATGCTGACATTCAAGACAATGAAGGGACGCGCGCGCCTCTATAAAGACATGTTGACATTTTGTGCAACAGAGACGTGGCGAGACCGCTGAGTCGAGGGCTGACGCTCCCGTGCCTTTTCCTTCCTCCTCTGACCCCCACCGCCCTGTCCCTTCACCGCCTGCCTGCTCTGAACCCCAGGTATGGCAGGGCAGCCCAGCACAGGCTGGGGTCTCCCAAAGGAGCAGAGGGAATCTGCATGTCATTTGCATATTATTTGCATTCCAGTCACAGGTGGCATCAATCTCCCAGCTCCCGCGGTTGCTTCCTGGAACTGCAGCCTCCCCAGACCTGGCAAAGGTATGGCTGCTGGGACGCGAGCAGGGGGACGCTGGGAACGGACCTTACACAGCGATACTGATGCACAACATTTGCTCAGCGCTCTGCAATTTACATAACAAAGCCAGATATTTAAAATTATTTACTCTCCAAATGACATTGAAAAGCAGGAGGTCAGGGAGCCTAATTTCCTCCTTAAAGGCGGGGAAAGGGTGGCTTGACGATACCAAGTTACCCGGCACGGATCTGGGTCCTGCAAACCCTCGCCGGCTTTTCTCAGCTGCCTGCCTGGGAGGCGTGGGTCTTTAGAACCAGCCTCTGCCCAGAGCCCAAAGGGGGAAGGTGGTGGTAGAGGTGGTGATGGTGATGGTGCTGGTGGTGCTGGTGCTGGTGGTGGTGATGGTAATAGTGATGATGGTAGTGGTGATAGTGATGGTGGTGGTGATGGTGGTGGTGGTGGTAGAGGTGGTGGTGACGGTGATGGTGGTGGTGATGGTGGTGATGGTGGTGGTGGTGGTGGTGGTGGTGGTGGTGGTGATGGTGGTGATGGTGGTGGTGGTGGTGGTGATGGTGGTGGTGGTGGTGGTGGTGACGGTGGTGGTGGTGATGGTGATGGTGGTGATGGTGGTGGTGGTGGTGACGGTGGTGGTGGTGGTGGTGATGGTGGTGGTGGTGGTGGTGATGGTGGTGGTGGTGGTGGTGGTGACGGTGGTGGTGGTGATGGTGGTGACGGTGGTGGTGGCAATGGTGGTGACGGTGGTGGTGGTGGTGGTAATAGTGATGGTGTTGGTGGTGGTGGTGATGGTGGTGGCAATGATAGTGATGAGGATGGGGTGGGGGTGGTGTTGCTAATGGTGAAGTTGGTGACGGTGGTGCTGTTGGTCTGGTGATGACAGAAGTGATACTGATGGTGACTAAGAGAATAGATCTGCCTGGTCTGGATGACTCATGGCTTCAGGAACAAGATCTGGTGGCTTTCCCTCGATGCTTCCCGGCCAGGGGCTGGCTGCCGGGCACGTCCTTCCATGGTGTCACTCCCGCTCCAGCCGGGAGCTCGGGGAGGCGGGACGGTGCTCCCTCTCAGCACTGCCCTGTCCTGCTCTCCAGGCAGCCCCTTCCGCTCGGCTGTCTGTGCCCCGTTCATCCTGTTTCAGCCTCTAGCTCAGGGCTGGGCCCAGGGCTGCCTGACTCAGCGCTGCCTGAGACGCCTGAGTGAGTCCACATGGGGAGAGACAGGAAGATATGAGGTACAGCTCCTTAGACCCCACGAACCCACCCCTGCAGTCCTCTTCCTTACCCCCCACTTCGTCCCGGGCACGGCTGTACCTGCTCCTGCCTTTCCGCCCGCGTGCCAGTGCCAGGTTCACTGCTGGGCCGGGGGTCCCACAGGGTCTCGGCTGGCGGGGCCCCATGGGGTGTCCTATGTCCTCTCCAGAGAGGACACTCTCAGGTCCCAGGGTGCAGGCCCCCGAACTCCTCCCACACAGCGGCTGGTGGGGTGGCGAGAGGCCGGGGTGTCTGGTGGCCAGAATACAGCTCAGATGGAGATGCGCTGGTGAATGGCGGAACCTGCCTGCCAAATGGAATTAGGCACCTTGAAATTTAAAACACACATTTACTCTAACCGTCGGGGTGTTCGGGGGAAGATGAAAGGAAGGGGTGATGAAATATTATAAATTAGATAATTAAGGCGGGCGAGAGGAGAGCGTGCCGAAGCGGGAACAGGAGGGTGAGCGGATTCCCGGGCCAATTCAGAGGGAAAAGGAGTCACATGCAAAGAGGGAAAAATAAACAGACAACAGCCCAGCCCAGCGGGCTGCCAGGTCTCATTAGCGTTCGTCCCGGGATGTGGCGGAGGGGCGGCCTGGGCATGGGGTGGGGCCCAGGGCAGGGCTGGCCAGTCACAGGCGAGGACCGCATGGCCCCTGGTGCAGGGCCCAGAGCGACTTTGTAGCTGAGACCCGCTTTTTCTTTCTTTTTTAAAAAATATGTTTTCATTGATTTCAGAGAGGAAGGGAGAGGGAGAGAGAGAGAGAGAAACATCAATGTTGAGAGAGAATCATTGATTGGCTGCCTCCTGCACGCCCCCAACGAGGATCGAGCTCACAATCTGGGCATGTGCCCTTGGCCAGAACCGAATCCGGGACCCTTCCGTCCACAGGCTGACGCTCTACCCATGGAGCCACACCAGCCAGGGCCTGAGACCCGCCTTTAGAGGCTGTCTGTGGCGGCAGGCACCGTGTGCGGCCGAAGGAGCCGGGGACATGTGATGTGACGGCGATGAAGACGAGTGGGGCTGGTGGGGATGCGGGGCTGGTGAGGAGGACACGTGGCCTGAGGAGATGGTGACTGTGGTGCTGGTGGCGGGTGGGGCTGGGGTGATGCTGATGGCAAGTGGGTGGTGGGTGGTGGGTGGTGGGTGGTGGTGGTGGGTGGTGGATGGTGGGTGATGGCAGGTGGGTGGTGGGTGGTGGGTGATGGCAGGTGGGTGGTGGGTGGTGGGTGATGCTGATGGCAGGTAGGTGGTGGGTGATGCAGGTGGGTGGTGGGTGGTGGGTGGTGGTGGTGGGTGGTGGGTGGTGGGTGGTGGTGGTGGGTGGTGGTGGTGGGTGGTGGTGGTGGGTGGTGGTGGTGGGTGGTGGGTGGTGGGTGATGGGTGATGCAGGTGGGTGGTGGGTGGTGGGTGGTGGTGGTGGGTGGTGGGTGGTGGGTGGTGGTGGTGGGTGGTGGTGGTGGGTGGTGGTGGTGGGTGGTGGTGGTGGGTGGTGGGTGGTGGGTGATGGGTGATGCAGGTGGGTGGTAGGTGGTGGGTGATGCAGGTGGGTGGTGGGTGATGCAGGTGGGTGGTGGGTGGTGGGTGGTGGTGGTGGGTGGTGGGTGATGCTGGTGGCAGGTGGGTGGTGGTGGGTGGGGGGTGGTGGGAGTCCCAGGCAAGTCTTCTGCATGGGGTGGGGGTGGGGGTGGGGGGTGGGCAGGCTCAGCCCTCAGCTCTGGTCCCGAAGGTCAGTGCCGTTGGCCAATCCCTTTACTCCTGTCCGTGCCCCTCCAGGCCACCTTTACACAGTCAGGCCCCAGGCCCCAGGCCCAGGGTGGGGGCCATGGTGGACGGGGCGTCGCTGGAGGACTGATGGCCAGAGGGTGGGCGGCAGGAGTGTGGCGTGAAGAGAAGCCGGTGCTGGGGGTGGGGGGACCCGGCGAGACACGAAGAGGCTCCCCTGTGGGCTCAGCCCACCCCAAGTCCAGGGCCCAGAGCCCAGCTTCCTGGGTGGGTGTGGGGAGGAGGGGCCTGGGCACCCATGGCGGCCGTGAGGGTGTGACGGGCTCAGCCCACGCCCACGCCCTCCCTGAGTCTCAGCAGCTCGCCCTCCTGCGGTGCCCAGAGCAGGGCAGGCGGAGATGTGGGTCACTAACGGGGCCGCGGCTGGGGGGCTCCCCCCCCTCGACCTCCTTAGTGTCCGCGGCCCTGGCACCTGAGGCCCCAGATTTAGACGCGTGAAGAACAGCTCCCCAGGCCTGGGAAGGCGGAGGCGACTTCCCAACGCCCCAGGAGAGAGGACGGCACTGCTCCCAGTGCCCCCCTCCCAGCTCAGGAGGGGTCAGGCCCAGCTCACCCGGAGCTGCTGGGCTTCCCCACCCGCAGCCTCAGGAGGCCCTGCAGCCAGGCGGCCCCACTCCCCGTGCAGCCGGCACTGCATCCACCTGGCAGGGTGGGATATGGGGGTCTGCTCGCTGGGCCCTGCCGGTGCCAGGAAGAGGCTTCCTGACTCCCAGAGCCGATCGGGCTCCCCGCCTCTGGGGGTCAGCACACCAGGTCCTAGGACGCCTACGTGCCAACCTCTGGAAGCCGCATTTCAGGAACTGAGGGGGCAGGCAGGGCACCCCGCGGTCTGGCCGGGGCCCTGGCTCACCATGTCCCCGGTGCTCCAGTCACTGCTAAGTCTAGGAGAGCAGATGCCTTGGCGTGTGCCTGTGTGTGCAACCTATGTTCGGCATGTGCCTGCGTATAACCCATGCATGCTCGTGTGCGCTGCTGGTGTGTACCCATGCACACACATGCATGCTCCTATACATGCGTGTCTCACGTGCACACACGAAGAATAGGGTTTCCTGTGTGTATGTGTACACACAGATATATACATTCCTGTGCACACCACATATGTGCATGCACGTGCACCTGTATGTATGCACACATGTCATAGACATCTGTATAAGCAAACACACCTGCTGTGCACACTGCAGGTGAGTGTAAACACACAAGTGTGTGCAGGCCTCCTGGGTGTAAGCGCTCATGCACATGTCTGTCACGTGTGTGCATGTGTGTCTGTCACCGTGTGCAGCTGGAGGGGGAGGAGTGGCCGGTCCCTTGCTGGTGCCTTGAACAAACCTCAGGATGGTGTCAGGTCTTGCTGTGCTTTTCACACTCTGGAAGGTGCGAGGCGCTACCTGCGAATTTCCAGCTGGCCATCTGGAGGCTGGCTGTGTCCTGGGGCATGGCAGCCAGGGTCCCCGTCCCACGCCCGCCATGTCCAAGGGACACCGTGCCTAGCCCCCCACACCCCTCCCTGTGCGCCCCAGGCTCTGTCCTCCTCAGGACGGGCTGTCCCTGCCCTGTCACGCTCGCCTCCCCCGCAGCATCTTTGGGAACCTCAGCGCCTGTGACCGCGGAGCCGCTGCCCCTGGGAGGGAGCGGACTGACTTGCTGGAAAGTGTGGGCGCTGTGTTCCAGGCTCCCGCTCGGCTCCCCTGGGACCCCCCTGCTCTGCCCCGTCCTCTCCCGGCGATGTCCTGGGGCGGCTCCCCTCAGCCCTCGCCTGCCCCGCGCGGTCCTTCCTCGTCTGGCTGGTCCCTCGGGTCCCAGGCGGGTGCTGAGCTGGAAGCGGCCACGTGGCAGCAGAGAGGCCGCCGCCTGACCTGCCACCCACGCTGCCCTCCTCGCCTCGCCCCAGATGCTCAGCCCTGGGCGCCTTCTCACCCCCTGGCCATCAGGAGCCAAAGTGTCACTTAATCAATTAGAAGCCCTTCTCACAGGAGGGGGTCCGCACAGGCCGCTGCCCCTGAGGAGCTGGCAGGCTGGTGCTGAGGCCGGCCTCCCAGTCCCCCCACCGGGGCCTGCCTGCTGGGACCCGGGAGGTTCCTGCCCTGGTTCCACGCCCTCCTGGCTCACGGTGCCCTCTGAGGGTGCAGAGCCGGTGCAGACCTGACGAGAGGGCCAGGCAGAGGTGGAGGAAGGCCAAGGCACAGGCCGCCCTGGGCTCAAACCCCACCACTGGCCTCCGACGCCCCGCCCGCCCGCACAGGGGGCAAGTGCCGGCACCTCAAGGGCGTGGTGTGTGAGGTCCCAGCCGAGGTGAGCGCACAGTAGGTGCTCCATAAACACCAGGCTCCATCGCTTGTTTGCTTTGGAGGCTGCCAATCTAATGGGGGGGGGGTGCCTCTGCCCTCAGAGAGCCAGATGGGGGACAGGGAACAGCAGGGGCGGAGGCGGAAAGGTGGGAGCCTGGGAAGCAACAGGGGGGGCGCGGTGCTGGGGGCCCGGCATTAACGTCTGCCACGTCATCATGACAAGGACCCCCGTGCCTCTGAGGGCACCGCTGCCCGCACCCAACGCTCCCACAGGAATGTGCCTAAAGCCCGCCACCCCAGTCTGAGGCCCTCATCGCAGACAATTAACACCGATTCACACGTGTAGCCCTAAGGGTTTTAGTGTGCTTAAGCACCTCTACAACCAAGAGCAGCTCCTCACCCCTGAGGCGCCCCCAGGCTCCCTGTCCTGGTCACATCTTCCCCACCCCTGGCCCCCACCCCTGACCCTGGCCCAGCCTGTGTCCAAGACGGTGGTTTTGTGTTCTGGGGATATCATGTCAGTGGTGTCACACAGTCTTCCTGCCGCCTTTTAAAATTGATTCTAGAGGAAGAGATGCCGGGGGGAGGGGGGGGCGCGGAGGGAGGGGCGGGCAGGGAGAACATGGATTGGTTATTTCTGCAATCACTGGTTGCTTCATGTATGTGCCCTCAGCGGTTGAGCGAACTATGGGGGTCAGGGTTCGATTCCTGGTCGGCACAGGCCCGGGTTGTGGGCTCGATCCCCAGCAGAGGACGTGCAGGAGGCAGCCGATCCATGACTCGCTCTCATCACTGATGTTTCTCTCTCTCTCCCTTCCTCTCTGAAATCAATAAAAATATATTTTTAAAAAACCGAAACAAACAGACCCCCTGCCATCTTGGTGTATCTGGGTGATGCTCTAACCCACTGAGCGGCCGGGCCGTGGCCCACACAGGCGGCCACGAGGCCGGCTTCTCCCCTCGGCACAGCGCCGGGAGGTCCGCGCGGGGCTGCGTGTGCCGGGCGGCTCCTGCCCTGCTGGGTCCCCGTCCGCGGCCTGGGTGGACCCCGTCGAACCCTCGGCCACGGAAGCACACGGCTACATTCTGACGCGGAGGAGGCGGCCCTGAACCTGTACAGGGTTCTGTGAACACGTTTTGTCTCTGGGGAGGGGGCAGGCATGGCCACCCAGCACTGGCTCCTCAGGACCCTCCCGCATGCAGGTGGCTCGAAGGTGAGGAGGCGCCCGGGCCGGAGCTCCAGGCAGAAATGGACCAGCGACTGATGAGAGGTGCTGGGAGGCGAGTTCTCAGGGGACAGGACTGGGGAGCTGCACAGGTCCCGCCCTCGGCACCTGCCTCGCAGCTCGCACAGCACCTGGCGGCCTGCGCACGGAGGGGTCCGACCTGGGTGCCTCATGGGGACATTTAACAGCAGCTTCCCAGGCGGGTCTGAGCACGGGGCCTGTCCGGGCTGCAAGAGATGGCGCACCTGTGGGTGCAGGCTGAGCCCTGAGCCTGGTCACACGCTGAGCCCTGAGCCTGGTCACACCCTGGGTCCTGACCCTGGTCACACTCTGAGCCCTGACCCTGGTCACACCCTGGGTCCTGACCCTGGTCACACTCTGAACCCTGACCCTGGTCACACTCTGAGCCCTGACCCTGGTCACACTCTGAACCCTGACCCTGGTCACACTCTGAGCCCTGACCCTGGTCACACTCTGAACCCTGACCCTGGTCACACTCTGAGCCCTGACCCTGGTCACACGCTGAGCCCTAACCCTGGCCACCCTGAGTCCTGACCCTGGTCACACCCTGAGCCCTAACCCTGGCCACCCTGAGCCCTGACCTCACGCACAGCCCTCTGGTACAGGGTTGGCTGTGGGGAGGCCTGGGGAGGCGACGCAGGGGCGGTGGGGACCCTGCTCCTGTCTCCAGCGGAGAGCAGAGCCCACACTGAGTCGCTCACAGTGACTCACGCGGCTCCTCCTCACTTTATTTTTATCCCCATCAAGCCCCGTAAATACAGCGATGATCACCAAACAGTCAGTGTGCCCGGTGCCTCCCCCGGCGCTGGCCACGGTCACCGGGAGAGGCTGTGAGCAGCACACCCACACGGCCAGGGGCCCAGGCCAGAGGGGCAGCGCCCCTGGGGGGGGGGGGGCGAAGATCCCCGCCCAGACCCCACGCCCACATGGGGACAGACCCAGACCCCTCCCCCTTTCTTCTCGGTGAGGGTGCAAATTACAGTGTGTTTCCTTCACTGGCGCCTCTGGACGTGTTCTCCGGCCGAGAAATGCTGGGAGCCGGGCGGAGGCTGCGTGTGGTCTCCCCACCCCGAGCCCGGGGCCAGATCACCTGTGGGTGGGTGGGTGACAGGAGATAATGGCTCCCTGGCGGCCAGTGGTGTGGGGTGGGGCGGTGCCTTCGTGCTTCTTTCACTGCGGAGGAACCGAGGCCCTCAGGGTCACACAGCCAGGAGGAGGAAGAGCCGGCGCCGACCTGGACAGATGCCCCTTCTCCGGGACGGCTTTCCAACATCCGGGAATAACGTCCTGCGCCCCCAGGCCCAAGGCTGTTGAATGAACAAGTGATGAACAGGAGGAGGTCAGAGGTGGCCTGGAGGGGGAGGGGGACACCGTGCCTGGCAGCAGGTCTGGGTGGCCGTGTGGGACGGACAGACGCTGCTCCTTGGGGATGGAGGACGAGCCGCCTGCCATTTCCTGGGACGGTGGCAGACTCCTTCACTGGGATGCGATGAGTGAGGACAGCGCCACGCGCTCCTGTCCTCCGTAGGGCCTGGTCTTGAGTGGCTGGGGGCCAGACCCCAGGGTGTGCGCAGCCTGTGCCAGCCCCTTCCAGCACGCACCCCCTCCTGACACGGCCCTGCGCGGCGATGAGCCCGGGGCCACCCTCCTGCACAGCCCTTACCTGGCGTGGCAGGGCGGCCTGTCAGCTCCTCCACGAAGCTCTGGAGAGCAGCCCCGAACACGGCCTCGCTGGTCAACATCACCCAGCAACACGGGCCAGGCTACCTGGGGAACCTGTGAAAAGTCAGTCCTCACTGCTCCTGCGGCCACACCGTGTGCCAGGCACCCCACTGACCCCGGGAGGGGGGGCAACCACACAGGCTGCCCCTGGGAGCCCGTGGCCAGTGGGCAGCACCCACACCTGCAGGGGCGATGCCGGGATGTGCCCAGCACCCTACTCCCGGGGCGGGAGGAAGCAGGGCCTCGTTTCCCGTCCCGTGAGTCCGAGGGGCACGTGTCCAGGGCGCCCAAGGCTGCCGGCTCAGCCCTGGGGACACGGATCCCGCGTCTATGTCCCGCGTCTGCCCGGCCGAGGAGCGGGTCTGCCGCGGGAGCTCAGCAGGCCCCGCCCAGGGGAGGGCGGCCAGCGGGGGCAGGAGGCCGCCATGACCTGGGTGACCTGGGCGGGGAGGTCAGAATGACCGGCAAGGACAGCGGTTATCAATCTGTGGGTCGCGACCCCTTTGGCGGTCCAAGGACCCTTTCACAGGGGTCGCCTAAGACCATCCTGCAGATCAGATATTTACATGACGATTCATGACAGTAGCCACATTACAGTTACGAAGTAGCAACGGAAATAATTTTATGATTGGGTCACAACTATATTTAAAGGGCCAGAAGGTTGAGAACCACTGGGCAAGGAGGACCTGGGCGGGCAGCGCCTCTCCTGCCCCACGTGTGGCTCTCGGCTCACCTGGGGGCTCGGAATTGAGCACAGGGGGTGCGAGTCCTGAGCCCGAGCACACAGGCCCCGGCCCTCCCTTCGCGGCCACCAGAAGGGCGGGGGGCACAGTCTAGGGCGAGGGGGGGGGAGGGAGGGCCCTGGCCTGGAAGCCCCCAGGCAGAGCGGGGAGGGGCCGCCTCTGAAGGTCCTCGGAGGCCTGGCTCATGCCAACTTCACCTTCAATGGCACCTCCTCCCTGATGGGGAGACTGAGGCGGGGCCGTGACCGTAACCCGCCGCCTCCCAGGGTCGGGAGAGGCTGGGGCGCTAGGGGCAGAGGGCTCCGAGGCCCAGCCAGCCGCCTTCCCAGGCGACTTCCGGCTGCAGGCGCGGGGCACCCTGGGACTTGTAGTCCCTGGTGCACTATGCCCCGGCGCGTCCGCAGCTCGGACGGCCATTGGCTGACGCCGGAACGGGAGGGGCGCGGCCTCTCGGCGTGGGGCCTCACGGGAGGGGCCGTCGTGTGAGGTTTGGTGCCGGCCCCGCCCCCTGCGCAGCTCTTCCCGCCCGGGACGCCCGGTGCGCGCCCGCGTGCTGCCCTGGCCCAGGTGAGGCGGCGCGCGGCGGGGTGGGCGGGCCGGCCGGGAGGGCGCGCAGTCCGAGGCCGGGGCTGAGGGGCAGGCGGCGAGGCGGAGGGGCAGGCAGCGGGGCGGGGCCCCAGTCGAGGGCGCGTGCGTCGGGCTGCCCCCCCCCCTCCCCCCGGCAACGGGGTTCGAGTGCTCGGGGTGTCGGGGCCCTGGGTGCGCACTTTCCCCGAGGCCGCGGAGCCAGCCTGGGAGGGAAGCCGGGCCCTGTGCGCTCCCCTCCGCGCCGCCCGACCCTTCCTCCGTTGGGCTCACCCGGTGCTTCCAGGTGCTGGGCGGGGGCCGGGGCCTGGCGCCGCGGAGCTCCAGGCGACTCCGACCCGTGCCTCCGCCCGGGGGCCTGCAGGGCCTCCCACGTCACCCCGTGCCGCTGCCCCGGGACTCGGCGCCGTCCAGTGTGGTGGCCACTGGCCTGGCGGGGCGCGGCTGCAGCCATCCCAGTCCCCCCTGCGCCTGCCCTCCTGTCGGGGCGGAAGTGGACCCTCGGGGACTCTGAGAAGGAACGCGCGGAGCATCGCTGCTGCCCCGCTAACCCTGGTTGTCTGTTCTGGTTAAAAGAAAGGACATGCTTGCCTGGCTGGGAGCTGTGCTCCCCGACCTGGGTGTTGTGCGCCCCGACCTGGGAGCTGTGCGCCCCGACCTGGGAGTCGGCCTCGGAGCCCGCGTCCATCCTCATTCAAGAACTGCCTACCGTCGGGGAAAGCTTACCCACTGGCCGCCCCTCCCGCCCCTGGCCCAGCCCCTGGCCTGCTCCCCACGCCTGTCATTCCTGCCCCCCCCCCCTGTCATCTTCTCCGTCCACCCCTTAGGGTGCAGAGCAGGTGTGTGTGCACGGCCTGCTGCTCCCCGCGTGCCGGCAGGACTGGACTCAATGCCGTCGGCCTCTGCTCCGCTGGCCGCAGCAGCGACAGGCAGCCGGCCCTGGTTGTCCCTGACACTTCCTCACCGGCCGCTCCCATCCAGCCCCTCCCTGCTGTGTCCTGCCGCAGGGCGTCTCCTGGCCACTCCGGTGTTTCATGTCCTGTCCTTGCCGCCCGCTGCTCGTGTTCTGCTTTATCTTCAGTCCCTGGGAAGCAGGATTGGGGGTGGTTCTGCACCCCAAGCGTGGACAAAGTATTAGGGTGAAGGATACGGGTGAAGTTTGTTGGTATTGGAGTGTTTCGGCCTTTTAAAGAAGTACATTTTTATTGATTTCAGAGAGAAAGAGAGAGGGAGAGACAGATGTCAATGATGAGAGAGAATCCTTGGTCGGCTGGCTGCCTCCTGCACGCCCCACACCAGGAGTCGGGCCGTGACCTGCTTCATAGGCTGACGCTCAACCAGAGCCATGCCGGCCGGGCTGTTGCAGCCCATTTTAACTGCTTTCACGTGGGCAGCCTCACAGTTGTAAGTCGTTGGTAGGAATCTGGCGCAGCAAATGCCTGCCAAGGCCAGTGTAGGTCAGGAGCCAAGTCGTGATTGCGAAGGGCTGTGGGAGATTGGCAAACCCCAGAAGGCTTCCCGGAGGAAGTGCAGCCTTAGTCGGACCACCAACTCTCTCCCTCTGTTGGCCTGGACGCCCTGTGTCCAGGCAACTCACCTGGGCGCTTGCTGCTCTGCAGGCCCTGAGGGTGCCTAGGCACAGGAATGCGTGGGTTTGGGGTGGGCAGGTGTCCCCAAGTCCTTCCCTGCCTCCTGCAGGTGAAGGCGGGGGTCTGGCTCCTGCCATATCTTCCCTGGTTTGCTTCATGGCCCCAGCAGAGCAGAAGTCCTGTTTCCAGCACACCCCATGTGTTTGGTTTTTAAAGAAAATATTTTTAGGGATTTCAGAGAGGAAGGGGGAGGGAGAGAGAAACATCAATGATGAGAGAGAGTCACTGATCGGCTGGGTGCCTCCTGCACGTCCCCACACAGGATGGAGCCCACAACCGGGGCGTGTGCCCTGACCAGAAATCAAACTGTGACCGCCTGGTTCATAGGTCGACGTTCAACCACTGAACCCCGCTGGCCAGGCACATCCCAAGTGTTTCCTCACCGACCTGAGGGTCCATGCCAGGCCCTCTGCTGGGAGTGACCTTGGACTCCCTTCCTGTCCCCTGCCCCCGGGGTGGGCTCACCCACATTGATGCCCACGACCCGCCCATCCTCCAGCTCTGCTCTCTCCCGTGGGTCTTCCTCACCACCTCCGTTCACGGGCCCAGCAGACGCCCAGGCAGCGCTGGGGGAACCAGACGACTCCCAGAGGGCTGCCCTCGGAGCGTCAGCGAGGCCGTCACCGCTGACGGCGCACGAAGCCAACGTTCAAGAACATAATGAATTACAGCCGACAGCCTCCCAGGGAAACCGCAGGGTAGCAGACACACAGCCAGCCCAGCCCTGCAGCCCCCACAGGCCTGCGCACAGGAGGGAACATAAGCCAGCCCAAGCCCTGGCCGCCCGGCCAGGTGCTCAACACCAGCCAGAGCAGCCAGTGCCAGCCACCTGGGAGGCAGTCCACATGCCGGGGGTGGGGTGGGTGGGTGGCCTTGTTTTGTGCCTCTGATTTCCCCGGAGAGAAGGGTGGCCCATCCCTGACTGCGTTAGCGTCCTGGCATGGGACAGTGAGCCCCCTGCCCCCCAGGCAGCATTGCAGCATCTTAGCCGTAGGGTCCTGACCGATGTCCCTCATCAGCTCGTCCCCGATCCCCGACCTGCCTGATCCTGCAGCCACGAGGGAGGGGGAGAGGGGTGATGTCATCGCCATTGCAGACATGGCCATTGTGGCTCAGGGCCTTTTGGGGACTTTGCTCGCGGGGTACGGGAGGCTGAGCGACCCTTCGGCTCCCATGTGCTCTGCCCAGGTGGAAGGGCATGGCCTGCTCTTGAGTTGGGTAGCAGGAGGCGGGAGAACTGACCTGGTGTCTGCCAGGCCTTGCTAGGTCCGTGTCGGCAGGTCAGGGCTCAGTAACTTAACAGTCACGGGCCCATGGGGACCTGGCAAGATTTGACCCAGTGCTCCGGCCCGGCACCCGCTCTGCTCCGGGAGGCCCGCTGGGAGGAGCTTGCAGAGGGGCAGGTGCCTGGGAGCCAGGACGTCGGTCACTGCTTGTAAAGACGATTCCCGGCCTCCTCTCCAGCCGACGCCTCCCGGGAGCCCCGGCTGAGGGTGAGGGTCCGGCTCGGAGTGTTTCCCACGGGAGGGCGGCCTGTCCCTGGCGAGGCGGGTGGCGGTGGGTGGAAAGCTCACCCTGGCTGTGGCGGGCTCTCCCTGACCCTGACCCTGACCCTGACCCGTGGGGCCGTGTCCGGTCACTGAGTCAAGCAGTTGGGTTTGGGGCCGGGTGCCATGCTCAGGCATTCGTCTGTCCACGTCTGTCTGTCCTGTCTGCCAAGCCAGACCCTGGGTGTGGTCTGGGGTGCGGGCTGAGCCTACACTGACTGGGAAGCTGGACACGGGGGTGCGGGTGGTGGGAAGCAGGCAGGGTGTCATCTGGGGCAGAAGGACGTCAGGTTTCCTTGGGGCACTGGCACTGGCAGAGGCGCACCCCTTCCTGGCCCCGCCCCTTTGGCTGCCCTCCACCTCCACGGGGTCCATACCCTCCAGCCAAGTCTTGGGCAGGGACGGCTTTTTAAAACCCCAGCCCAGATCCATCTCCCACGTCCTCCAGCCAGCGGCCTTTTCCCGGGCGTGGCTGCCCGGAGCCCGGTGGCCGGAGCTGGCTCATCCCTCGGGCCTCCTGCCGCCAGTGCCCAGCATGAACCCGAGGGCGGGGAGGAGGGTCTCCTGCCGCCTGGTCTGCCGTCCGGAAAGCCTTCAGTTGCCAGATGGACGCTCTGTCCCTGTCGCTCACCCTTCCCACTGCTCTCCTTGCCCAGGGGCAGCTCTGTGCTCACTCCCCGCTGTGCCCAGGTCGCCGCCTCCCTCCCTGGGCTGATCTGCGGGGCCTGTGTCCCGGCTGCCCCAGCCGTCCTGGGTGCCAGCTCTCTGCCCCAACCTAGCTCCCTGCCTGCCCGTCCTGCTGGCATGAGTCCTGCAGGTGTCGGCGCCGGGAGGGCCACAGCCTCACGTGGCAGGCCCCTTGCAGCGTTGTCATTGGCTGAGTCGGGCTCCCGTGTCCTCCGCCTGGGCCACCTGTGTCTGTCCCTGTGGCCTGGGGCAGGAAGAGCACAGCGGGGCTTGAGCTTGCGGTTGGAAAGGACTGTTGCTCAGCCAGCAGCACCGTTTGCTGGGCCTTCGAGGGGCTGGGGCCACCTCCACACCCACGTGCCTGTGGGGGGCGGCACTGCCCGCACGGTGGGTGGGCCCCGAGCAGGTGCTCCAAGCGGAAGGGTGGCCGTGGCTGGGCGAGGCTGGTGACTGGCCCTGGACTCCACTGTGGGAGGAGGGGCTCCGGGGCCTGCAGCTCACTCTTCAGGCTCCAGGCTGGAGAGCTGGCTGGGCAGGCGTTGCGCAGGCGGGGACATGTGGGGACCCTGGGGGTGTCACCACACGGCCACTGACTAGAGCAGGGAAGGGGGTCCTTTCCTCTCAGAGCCCCACCGGCGACTGTGTTGCCCCAAGACTGCCAAGCAAGCCCAGGGCAGGGCTGGGAGCAGAGCCCCAAGGCCACCATTCCAGATCCATCACCACACACAGCCCACCGCGTGCGGGTCAGCTGCATGCAAAGTGCACTTTATTTCCTTTCCTCTCCCAAGTCACGTCACAACACGTTTCTACAGCCTGGTTTTTACTTCTCCGACTAAAACCAGAATGACCTGGAGATCTTTCTCGATCGGAAGAGCGCGCTCTTCTTGGGCGAGAGAAGAGGGTGGGTGTGGGTGGAGGGTCGAGGCCGCGGTCCTGCCGGTGGAAGTGCAGGTTGTTTCCGGGTTTGCCGCTTGCGGGGGGAATGACCTTGCTCCCGTCCTGCGTGCGCGGTAAGTGCCCTCGCGGTGCTGCTGGGTCACGAAGACGCTCTCCTGGTTATGACGCACCTGTCACGCTGACCCCGAGGGGCGAGCCAGTCACACGCCGGGGGAGGTGCGGGCACGCCGGCCCCCTCCTGCCGGGCGTGGTCCAGCTTCCCACCGGGACACGCGCCTCTCCTTCACTGAGTGAATTTGATACCTTTTAAAAAAAAATACACTTTATTGATTTCAGAGGAAAAGAGAGACAAACGTCAGTGATGAGAGAGAATCATGGATCGGCTGCCTCCTGCACGCCCACCCTGGGGATCGAGCTGTGATCTGGTTCGTAGGTCGACACGGCCACTGAGCCACGGCGGCCGGGCCGAGGCCTGCCATCTGGGCCCGCGTCTGTGGGGACGGCTCCGCGGCCATTGCTTCCCGACGCGGTGCCTTCAGGAGACCCTCAGCTGGTGTCTGAGCTTCTCCCACGCGCGTTTGGCGGGAGGGCTGGCGAGATTGGTGGGAGGGTCGCAGACCTGTGGCCGTGGCCTGGTGCCTGGCGCCAGGCGGCCTTGACGGTGGCTTGTTCGTCGCCGATGACGGTGGCTTAAGGTGGCGGCTGCCAAGTCTCCTCTGCAGTGCCTGTTCCCGTGTGTCATTGACAAGCCCCTGGGGACGGAGCTGGAGGCTGTGACTGTCCTGTTACTCAGCGGCGCCCACTCCCCTGGCACCGCGGCTCCGCCTGCGTCAGCTGCTGTGCGAGGGTCGTGGCTCCGTCCTCCTCCCCGAGGCCAGTCTGCTGGGGGGGGGGGGGCCGCCCCCGCGCCCACATTACTCACCGGTGACGCTGGGACTGCGGTGCTCCTGTGTGTGTGGGCGGGGCGGGGGGGGGATGGCTCTTCCCTCCCTGCCCTGGGGGTGATCCTGCTCCCATTGCCCAGTCAGTTGGGGTGGCCTCTCCCGCGTCCCCTGTGCGCGCCCGTCCTCTTTCACGGGACAGAATGTTCTAGGCTCCCCTCTGGTTCCCTGACCCCATCCTGGGAGCAGCCGTGGCTCGGAGGCGTGGAGCAGGCTCGTGTGTCACTAGATCTGAGTGCTGGGTGCTCCCTGCTGGGGGCGTCGCAGCGTCTGAGGGGACCCAGGGTGAGGCAGCGCAGCCACCCCCACGCAGCTGGTGATGGGTGTGCCTGGCGTCGCACGTGGTCACTGCCCCGTCTGTGTGTGACGTAACTGAGTCACACACATGCCCCCCCGCCCCCCCCTCCACTGAGGGTGCTTCCGGGGAGGGGGGAGGGGGAGGGGCGGGGGCGGGGAAGGGTGCTGGCTTGCGGGGAGGGGTGGGGACGACTGTATGGAGTAAGGAGCATGTGGTCCCTTCTCTGTGGCTCCAGGTCCAGGGGAGGACCAGTGCGAGGTGGACCTGAGACCGGGGTGCCTGGTGTGGGGGAGCGCGGGGGAGGGCGGCAGGGAGGAGGGCGGCGGCCAGGGGCAGGGTCCTGTCTGCTGACTTGGGGACATCGGTGTCCCTTTCTGAGCCTCCTCCTAAAAGTCGGGCTTTGAGCTGGGTGAGGGAGTCCCCCCCCCCCCCCCCCGTGGCAGGAGCGTCGTCATCTTGGGGTCACTTCCTCTAAAACCAGAAAACAGGTTTCCCCGAGGGCCGGTCTGTCCCTGTCCCGTGGGCGGCCGGGCTGCAGGGGCTGCACGGGAGGCTGGTCTGTCCCTGTCCCGAGGGCAGCCGGGCTGCAGGGGCCGCACGGGGGGCTGGTCTGTTTCTGTCCCGTGGGCGGCCGGGCTGCAGGGGCCGCCAGCCTGGTCTGTCATGGGGGCGGAGGCCGACGCCCTCATGGGGCCACCCCTGACCCAGGTGTCCAGGCCTCGCCTGTCGCCTGTGACCTGGAGGGGACGCAAGTGAGCACAGCGCCCAGCGGGCTGTGGGCATGGGCCGAGCAGCCGGTCACCGTCCTGGTCCCTGAAGGACAGGAGGGCTGACCCGCAGGCCCTGTCCCATCCGGCCCTGGCCCAGGAGCCAGCTCCTCGGGGCGCAGCCTGGAGCCCTGTCCGGGGCCCCTCGAGGCAGGGGCCTGTGCGGGGAGGCGGTGTGCTGGCCCAGGGCCCCTCGCGCCCCTGCCGCCCTGTGCTCAGGGTCTGGCAGCCCAGGGACGGCGGCTCCCTCCGGGCTGTGGGGACGGTGCCAGGGGAGAGCCGGCGCCAGCCGGGGGCACGAGGCCGGAGGAGGCGGGCAGCCCGGGGCGGCCACGGAAGCCGCGCAGTAGGAGGTTTCCTGGGAGCGACATTGTGCCTGTGACTGTGTCCGGAGCGTGGGCGGTCAGGGCGGCTCCTGGCACCCAGACTGGCCTGGCTCTGCGAGGCTCCCGCCGCCTTTGCTCGCGACCCCTCCCCCCGCCCGGCCGCTGCAGCTGCCCTCGCCTGCCAGTGGGGAAGCTGGTTGAGGGGCCAGGGCATGCCCTGGCTGCGGTGGGCGAGGGGGGCAGCTGGAAGCAGAGGGCAAGGCCCAGGCACAGGGCGTGGGGGGCTGGGGCTGGTTGGCCCGTGGCCCCTGGTGGTCTCCCAGGCGGTTCCTCTTCCCTCTGGCCCCCTCCGGCCGCGGCAGCTTGGGACCTGTGTGCTGAGCAGACACGAGCCGCCCACACGGTGCAGGCAGCACAGTGAGGTTGCAAGTCGGGTGGTGGGCTGGGGTCCCCCTGAGCTCCCCCCTCAGGGCCCGAGGCTGCTCATTGCCTTCCTTTGCCCCGCTGTGGCCAGTTGCATTGTGGGCCCGTGGCTGGGCAGGTCCCAAGTGCTGCCCACTGGCCTCCGTCACGCCCTCCAGCTGGCCCTGCCTCTCCTTGGCCCCTGCTGTCCCTCCCATCAGACCCACGGGGCGCCTCCTTCCTGCCCCTGCTCAGATCCTGCGACCCCTCCGGGAGCTGCCGGAGCCCCCCACCCAGTCTGGGCTCCCGCTGCACCCCAGGTCCCTCCAGCTCATGTCCAAGTCCTGTGTGTTCAACTGGCCACGTTGCATGCAGTGCTGGTGCACGGGGTGTGCGGGGGCACCTGTGGAACGGCCCCAACCCTGTGGCCCTGCGCCTGCCTGGGGTCCGTCTCCAGGGCGCCCTCCAGAGAGCCGAGGGTGGCGCTGCGTCCCCCCCAGGGTCTTGTCCGCTGGGGAGATGCCCGCAGGGCCACCTGCTTCTAGACTGGTCTTCCCAGGTGATGGTTTCGCTCACTGATCACAAAGGAGCTTGAGTAGTTTAAAGTCACATGCACACGCTGTGGTGAGGGGGTGGGTTCTGCCTCTTCGCCTCCCCAACCTGGAGTCCGCACTCCTGGTCCCGCCCCGCCGCCTCCGGGAACCGTCCCAGCTCCGCAGTCCCAGCACCACTGCTGGTTATGCCCGCACGTGTGCCGTGCCAGCACTGCCAGGGGTGAGCCTGGGGCGGGGTGCGGTGAAGGATTAGAAAAGACGGACAAGAGAATGCGCTGGGTCTGGGTGGGACGCTGCCTCCTCGGATGGAGAGACAGTGCCAGCGCCCACACGCCGTGTCCTTATTTTATAGCAGATGCCACGAGGCAAAGCGAGGGTGTGGTCAAATGGTTACAACATTCTCGGGGATTTCGAGCTTACTCAACCACATGCACCTGAACTCTATCAAGCCCACACCACTCAGGCATGTGGGGCCACATGTTCGGACCAGAAGGTCAAGCTCACAACCATAGCCTTTGGCTGTCATTGTGCTGGGACTTGCACGTGGCTTTGCCATGAGAGGACTGTGCCCTCTCATCAGTCCCAGGCTTGAACCTGTCCACACACCTCACCTGCACACACACAAACACACACACACACCTCACCCCCCCACACACCTTACCTGCACACACACACACACCTCACCTGCACACACACAAACACACACCTCACACACCTCACCCCCCCCACACCTTACCTGCACACACACACACACACGCTCCTCACCCCCACCTCACACGCATGCATGCACATACCTCACCCACACATACCTCATTTGCACACACCCCCTTCACACACACATACCTCGCACACACCTCACGTGTATACACATGCACATACCTTACACGCAGACCCCTCACACACGCAAACCTCACATGCACACACCTCACACATATACACGTGCATATACCTCACATGCGGACACCTTGCACACACGCACACCTCACATGCACACACGGGTGCGTGCCCACGCCCACGGGCACCCCAGCAGTGTCAGGTGGCGTCCCTCGCTCACAGCCCCGCACACTCGGGACTCAGTGTGGAACTAATCACAGGTCTGTCCCTCCACGGCGCCCACTAGCGTGTGTCCCTGGAGTTCGTCATGTTGTCTGTGCTTTTCAGCAACGTAACCCTAACCCTCCTCCCACATCATAGCTCTCCTACCTCCACTTCCTCGCTCCTTGGGAGGCCTCTCTGGAACCTTCTGTCGCCCTGCCCTGCCCTGCCCGCAGCCCCCTGGCTGGCGCTCCGCCCGCCCTTCAGTGCCTCCTGCTCAGCAGCCTCGGCTCCGCTTCCCTGGCTGGGCCCCAGCTGAGGGCTGTCCCTGCCTCCGGTGCTGAGCGCTGGCCCGGCCGCCGCGGCCCGTCCTGTGCGAGCTGCTTGCTCGGCAGGTCCCGTGCGGGGTCCTCGAGTCTCGCCAGGCCGTGCCGCCCCGGCTGCCGCTCCCTGGTCCTGTGCAGCTCGGTGACCCGGGCTGGGGTGTGGGGGCGCCTGGCTGGTCTGGTTCCACTGCTGTTTCCTGCTTGTCTCCTGGGACATGTCCCCGCCTCCCCTTTGCCCGAGGCAGTAGGCGCCATGGGGACCGGCGCCTGTGGAGGGTCCCAGCCGTCTCGGGAGCCAGGCGGACGGCTTGCTCAGGGGAGAGCAGGGAGCGGGGCCGGGGTGGGGCGTGTGGTCTGAGAGGTCCCGTGGGGGCTGTTCCAGTGTCTCCACCAGCCATTGGGCAGGAGGGGAGCTGAGTTGCGGGCACGGGCCGGCCGGGGTGGGGACGCAGCGGCGTGGGCTGGGTGGCAGGTAGTGGGCACCCTGAGAACTAACCCCCCCCCCCCCCGCCTGTGTTTCCTCCAGCCCCGCGGGAGGCGGCTGCCCTCCGGGAAGATGTCCTACGGATCCATCACCGGCAGCAGCGGGCTGGGGAGCCGGGGCCCTTTCGGGGGACCCTCACGACAAGGCTATCAGCCGCTCGGTAACGACAGCGGGGCTGCGGGGGGGAGGGGGCAGCAGGGGGCAGGCCTCCGCAGGGTTCTGTCCCGCTGCCTGGGACCCGGTGCCCGGCTGGGGCGGGGCTGCGGGTGTGGGGCCGAGCCCGCCCTTGCTTCCGGTCTGGCTGCGTCTGTCCCTCCACGGCGCCCACTCAGGCCCCTGCCCTCAGACCCGCTTCACCGAACCGTGTGGTTTGCTTTGTTCTGTGGCTGGTTTTGCTCTGTGTGTGGCTCCCAGTGCGTGCGTGCGTGCGTGTGTATGAGGTCAGGGGCGGGGTGAGGTGTGTGTGTCCTACTCTGTGCTTGTGGTGATATGAGCGCCCGGCGGCTGCCACGCGTGAGGGCGGTCACAGAGGCCGCGGGGTCTCCCAGGCGCTGCTGAGGCCGTGGGCGCGGGGGCCGAGGGCGGGCAGACCTCACCTCGTCGCCACTGACGCACAGGGTGCTCCGCTTGGGACGGGGGAACACGCGTGTGCAGGTTCCGTGGGGACCTGGGCTCTCATTCCTCTCACGTGTGCCCGGCGGTGGGGTTGCTGGGTGGAGGGTCCCCGAGGCATGGCCTTCCCGGGGGCCACCTGCTTCTCTCCCTGCGCTTGCGCTGCACGGGCAGGGGGCTCCGTCTCCGGCTCCCCCACCCCAGGGGCTGGCAGGGAAGGGGGCCTGGGCTTCCAGCTCCAGAACCGCTCACGCTCCGTGGTCCCGCGGGCACGCGGTAAACGTGGCCCCCCAACCCCCCAACCCCGTCTCCTCCAGCCACCCAGCTGGACCCGAGGGACCTGCAGGGGCTGTTCCAGGAGGCGGCGGCCAGTGTCTCCCGCATCAGCACCAGCGGTGAGTGCCTGCCCGGCCGCCCGGGCCCCAGCCTGCCATTCGGGGCTGAGGGGGACGGGGGGGGGGTAGGGGGGGAGGGGGTGTGCTCATGGCCTCTCCCGACTGGACCGCCCTGCAGCCCAGGCAGGGTCTCGGGATGGAGCAGAGGCGGGTCAGCGGCCCGTGTCCCCGTCCCCCCCCCCCCCAGGTGCCCCACACGTGCACGGCTCCTGCAGCAGGTGCCCCTCGCCCTGCAGGCCTGTGTGACCTGGACGAGTCCCGGGAAGCAGCGCCTCAGAGCCGCCCTCAGGCCAGCCCCCTGGTCACCGGGGCTGGGGGTTGGGGTGAGAGTCACGCCCCCGAGGCGCCTGCAGACCTGGGACACGTGCGTGAGGGGTGTTTGCCTCTGACCAGGAGCGCCGCAGGCAGAGGAGGAAAGCGGGAGCGGGAGGAGCCCCTCCCCAGACTCAGGGCGGGGCCCCTGCCAGAGGCATGACCGAGCAGCGAGCTGGGCTTGTGCTGGGCCGGCTGGGAGGTCCCGCCCAGCCTGGAGTCCTGGCAGGTGCTCGGTCACACGGACGGTCTCCCAGGCCTGGCTCCATGTCCTTGGCCTCTGGCTGCCTCTTTGGGGGTGGGGCATCCCTGGTGGGGGACCTCTGTCCTTACCCCGGTCCCCTTCTCTGCAGCGACCTCCTTGGAGCAGAGCCTCCGGTCCCTGGGGACACCGAGGGACACCCAGGAGCTGCGGGACAGCCTGTGAGTGCGCCTGTGCCCACTGGCAGCCACAGCCACATGCACGCCCCCCGCCTGAGGGTGCACGTGACCCCACACGGACACCCCCGCACACAGGTGTGCTCTCGCGTGGCCAGCCGTGTGCCCACATGCACAGTTTGTGCCCCTCCCCCTGCCGCCACGTGTCTCCCACAGACCCGAGCTCCAGGGGCCTGCACGCTGAGCGCACCTGGGGGTGCAGCCGCGGGCCAGGCGTCCATTCGCTCAGCAGCTGCAGGTAGCGGCCACAGAGCTGAGCAGAGGCGGCCCTGTCTCCCGTCTCCAGGCTCCAAGCTCAGAGGGCAGCGCCCTGAGCAGGGACTGCACGCCGACCTGGGGGCAGGAGGGCGAGGCTCCCGGAATCAGCCCTGATCACCTGGCTGCCCGGTCCGACTCACCGACCTGGCGCTCCTTCCCAGGGCTGCCTCTGGGGCCCAGACTCGCCCACCGGCCGGCTCCGAGGGCCCTTCCAGCTGACCCAGCCCAGCCCCGCCTTTAACTCGGGGAAAGCAAGGCCAGGAGGCGGAGCTCGCCTGGGGCCTCAGAGCCTGCGAAGAGTTGCAGAGCACCCCCCCCCCCCACGGCAAACACCCTCTTCCTCTCTGAGCCCCGCTCACGTGCTCTAGGACTTGGTGTTGGGGACCGGGGCTGCCGTACCTGAGGGGCGGCCACCTTGTCAGCCGTGGGCTGCATGTGGGGTCCTGAAGGGAGCAGGGCCACCAGCTGTAGCTTGCGGGTCAGGAGTGTCCCCGTATTTGCCAGGGACAAAGCCGGGCCGGGGCCCTGCCCTCGCTGTGCGTGTCCGCAGGAGGCCTGAGGCTGGCTCTGCCTCGGGTGTTACTCAGTCTGAGGGGCAGGGTCAGCTGCAAGCAGGTGAGGGCTGGCCTCCTTCCAGGCCACAGACTCGGACGCTGTGTGGCTCGGCCGGGAGGGGCCTGGCCCTGCGTCCCGTCTCCTGGTGGGGGCACCTCAGACCTGCAGGGCCAGCCCCGCCCCATTCCTCTGAGGCTCCCGCCTTGGGCCTTTCCCCAGGGAGGGCTGGAGACTGGGCCCCCTTGGGGAGGGGGCGAGATGGGGGTGCAGGCGCTGGCTGACCCAGTGGGCCCGAGGGTCCTGGCGAGGCTCCCCGACCTGCAGTGACCGTGTCCTCCTCTCCTTTCCCTCTGCTCTCCGCTCCCTGTTCCCACCTGCCTGTCCCTGTGGGCCTGCTGGCGCTCTCCGCCCTCCCCTGACCCTTGGCCATTCCTCCTGTTTCCTCGTCGTTTTTGGCCTCTTGCTTCCTGCTGGTCCCCTCCCCTCTCCATGTCTCCTGCCCTCCTGTCTCCTGCCCTGTCTCCCTCTGTCTCCCTGTGGGGTCCCGCGCCCACCTCCACCCCTGCCCGCCTCAGGCACCTGGCGCAGCAGGAGACCAACCGCACCATCGCCACCAGCACCAGTGTGGTGAAGCGGCTGGCGGAGCTGCTGCAGGGCTGCTCCCGGGTATGTCCGGAGGCCGCGAGGGGACCGGCAGGCGGCAGGCGGGCGGAGGCGTCCTGGGGTGGGAGCGAGGGAGGGCCAGGCGGTGTGGGGCAGGTCTGCGTGCACAGCGCTCAGGCCTGGGGCACATAGTGCCAATGCCAAGAGCTCAGCTGCACTTGGGACCAGGCTGGGTGTGAGGGTGTCCATGGTGATTGGGTGGTGAGTGTCCGTGGTGATCTGGCTGTGCCTGGAGCCGAGCTGGGTGTGAGGTGATGGGGTGAGGCGCTCTCTCTCTCTCTCTCTCTCTCTCTCTCTCTCTCTCTCTCTCTCTCTCTCTCCAGCAGGAGCGGCTTCAGCTGGCCCGCCTGAAAACTCAGCTCTCAGACGCCATTCAGCGCTACGGAGCGGTGCAGATGGTGAGGGCACTGGTGGCGCTGGTGCTGGCCGGGTGGGGGCCTCGCTCCCTCGGGCACCCACGCTGGCCGTCTCTCCTGGGTTGGGCTGGTGCGGCCCCCGCCCCCACAGCAGAGGAAGGGCCATCCTTGCGGGGTGACCGCAGGCCGCGTGCAGGGAAGGATGGGGCCCTCTGGTGCCGCCTGGGAGATGTCCGCATGACGGCCTCCCAGGAGGTGGGGAGCCAGGTGTCGCCCCTTGTGATAGTGGGGAACTAGGCCAGGGAGTCCGGTTCCTGGGCGCGGCTGTCCCACGGGTCCTCGTCCTCGGCAGGACAGCCATGTGCCCAGTTTTCCTGCAACCCTGGAGGGCTGCACTCTCCCGGGGGTGGCCGTGCTCTGCTGTCAGGCATGACCCGGTGCTGCCTGTCTGTCTGACTGTCTCTCCTCTCTGCCTGCCTTTTCTGTTCTTCCCTTGTCGTCCACCCCCCCCAACCCCCCCCCCCCCGCCCCCCGCGCTGCTTCCAACAGACAATTGCGGAGAAGTCCCGAGCTCTGCTTCCCACGGCGCAGACGGGCGGCCGGCAGCAGGTGGGTGCTGGGGATCGCCGTGGCCGTGACGGAGGGGACCACACAGGGTGTGGCTGGTGCCAGGGAAGAGCAGGAGGGGCTGAGGGAAGGGCCTTGGTCCCAGGGGTCGGCCTGGACAAATGACCTTTTAAAAAGTTGGCATTTGACAACCGGCCGGCGTGGCTCAGTGGTTGTTCGTCGGCCTGTGAACAGGAGGTCACAGTACGAGACCTGACCAGGGCACGTGCCCGGGTTGTGGGCTTGATCCCCAGTGTGGGGCGAGCAGGAGGCAGCCGGTCCACGATTCTCTCTCATCACGGATGTTTCTTTTTCTCCCTCTGCCTTCCTCTCTCTGACATCAATAAAAACACCTAAAACAAAGTTGGTATTGGACCTTGGGTCTGTGCTGGGCCTGGTCCGGGGCAGTTCCTGGCAGTTCCACTCGCGGCCGTGTATCAGCCCAACCCTCCCATGCGTAGAAGCTGAGGACAACCTGGAAAAGAGTGTGACGAGGCCTAGATGAGCGAGGGTGGGGGCGAGGGCGCGGGAAAGGAGCAGCGGCTGAAGGGGTGATGGTTGAGAATGTTCCAGAAGTGTCCAAATGCTTCAGCTCTACGATGAGTAGGATAAATGTGTCCTGTCACAGCGTCATAAAGTTTTGAACAAGAAAGGCAAAAATAAAACCGTAAAAGCCGATTAAAGCCTCAGAAAGAAGTCATGTTATTTGAAGAGGAGCAGTAAGACTTACATCTGATTCTCGAGGAGCAGTGGGAAGACCCTCCGAGCCTGAGGGAAGGTGCTCGCAGCGTCTTTCCGCCGATGATGCCCCAGCCACAGGAAGACGGCTGGTGACCTTGACTTTGTTAAAGCCAACACACCCTTAGGAGAGTGAAGAGGCAACCCGTAGAGTAGGCGGAGGTGTGTGCCCGACTCGTACCTGAAAAGGACTGCAGCCGCCTATGCAGATAAAAGGCTAACATGCCAGGTGTCCCCTGGGGAGTTTGACCAGGAGACCAGGAGTTCAGTCGCTCGCTGTGGCATGTGCTGACCACCAGGGGGCGGTGTGGAATGAAGGAAGACCCTGGCCGGCAGCCAGAAGGAAGGCCTTCATCGGCCCTGATCACCAGCAGGCCGAGGGACCCTACCAGTGCACGAATTCCATGCACCTGGCCTCTGGTAATATATGAAGGTCTCACAAATCAAGAACAAGGCAGACAGCTTCATTCAAGAACCAAAAAGGGCAAAGCCTTAGGCCGGCACATGGCAGGGGCATGTGCTCTCAGCCTGTGTCTTGGAAGAGGGCAAAGTGGACCCCCATACCTCCTCGCACCCCCAAAATAACATATGGGCAGTACCTCGTGGACGAAGCTGGGCGCTTGAAGTCTCACACCCTGTGGATGGGAGAGGAAGTAGTTGCCCGGGAGCACTGGGACGCCTGTGCACCTCGCACCGTGTCTTACCGTGACGGCAGCTCCGCCCCAGTGCTCCCCGACGGAAGCCGTGTCGCGCTCGGCAACATGACACCCAGTTACGTTTCAGTAAAATTCTTTTTAAAGAAGAGAATAGTCAGTGGTGCTTCTGAGAAATGAGGAAAGATGAGATGATTTTCAGGAATCACGTGAGCTGGCACAGCGAGGTGACCACCCTGCCCCACGCTGGTACGCCCTCCGTGGGCCCTGTCCCGGCTGGTGGTCCAGGCAGGAGCACTGGAGGGGTGACCTTCCCAGAGCCCCGAGGCCTGTGCTCCTCCCTGACCCTGGGGGGGGGTGTCCTCTGGCCGCCTGGAATGACCCCGAGGGTTTCGTCTTTCTCACGGGAAAGGACCCTCCAGCCGTCCCGCCGTCCAACGGGCTGTGCTCCTGCGTCAAAAGGGGACCCGCACCCTTGGCCCTGGAGGGAGGAGAAAGCCGCCTTTGTTGACGCCTGGAAATGGAAACGCATCACAGGGGCCCTCCGCCTGCCCTGGGCAGAGGCAGCAGCTCCCGATCCGCTGGAGCTGAGACCCAAATTGGGCCTTTGTGAGGAGAATAAGGGCGCTTTCTGGTCTCTTCAGGAAAGGGAAGGGCTGCGGGGTCTCGCTAAGCCCTCCCCCCTGGCCGTCTCCTGTCCTGAGCCCTCCCCCCAGCCCATCTCCTGTCCTGAGCCGTCTCCCGGGCCTGTTTCTTGTCCTGAGCTGCGGGGAGGGCAGCGGTACCTGTGGATGGGCCAGTACGAGGGTCCCCAGCCCACACGTCTGCACAGTAGCTGGCGACCTTGCCCCGGGCGAGGGCTCCTGTCTCTGCAGGTGAGGATGGGGCCCTGCCCGGTCCTCCCGGGGGGCCAGAGGCTGCAGCTTCCCGAGGGGCCGAGCCGGAGGGAGGGAGGCCTGGGCAGGCCTGTGGGCAGCCCCTCCCGGAGGGCAGTGGTCAGTGCTGCTTTGGCCAGGAGGCTTGTCAGCAGATGCCTTACAGCTTTCGCTTCACCCCACCTGCCCGGAGCTTATTGTCTAACGGCCTCGGGAGGGGGGTTAGCGGACCCCGCCGCCCCACCTGCCCGCCGGCCGGCCCCTGTGCCTGAGAGTGGTGCCGCCCCACCTGCCCGCCAGCCCCCTGTGCCTGAGAGTGGTGCAGCCACCTGCCCGCCAGCCGGCCCCTGTGCCTGAGAGTGGTGCCGCCCCACCTGCCCGCCAGCCCCCTGTGCCTGAGAGTGGTGCAGCCACCTGCCCGCCAGCCCCCTGTGCCTGAGAGTGGTGCAGCCAGCTGCCCACCAGCCGGCCCCTGTGCCTGAGAGTGGTGCAGCCACCTGCCCACCAGCCGGCCCCTGTGCCTGAGAGTGGTGCAGCCACCTGCCCGCCAGCCGGCCCCTGTGCCTGAGAGTGGTGCAGCCACCTGCCCACCAGCCGGCCCCTGTGCCTGAGAGTGGTGCAGCCACCTGCCCGCCAGCCGGCCCCTGTGCCTGAGAGTGGTGCAGCCACCTGCGGGCCGGCCCCTGTGCCTGAGAGTGGTGCAGCCACCTGCCGGCCGGAGCAGGAGCCGTGAGGGAGAAGGCTGCCTTCACACCTGCCCTCCTGGCCCAGGGCCCGGGGCTGTTCCCCTCCCCCCACCCCCCTGCAGGCTTTGTCACTTCGGTGCTGCAGCTCTTGTGTGGACTTCCTGGTTTCTGTGCCCAGCAAGCATGTCTGGGCGCTGGGCTCTCGCCGTCCATGGCGCTGTCCCCCGGCCCGGCCAGGCAGCCTTCCCGTCCCGAATGTGCGGGAAGAACTTGAGACTGGACCATGTTCCTGGGCGGGCTGGGGGTGGGGACCAGCATGGCCGTAGCTGCCGCCCACGGGACCCTGCTCATGACCTGCAGGCCCCCTGCTGAGTGGTCCCCTGACCCCCTGGAGTCCTCGCCAGGAGGCAGGGCCATGGGCGGCTCTGGGAGGCCTCTGCGTGGCCCTGGCTGAGGCCGGGGTGGTACTGCCATGTGCCCCCTGCAGCCAGGTTTGGGGTGGCCAGAGGTGCCGGCACGGCTGCAGGCGGGGCCCGTGTCTGCTGTTTCTGCCCCCTGCCCCCCACTCACAGCAGCCCCATGCCCAGTGGCTCTGCGGGAATGAACCCCCAGCACAGGGTGGAGGCCCAGGCCCACTGCCCCGCCCGGGTGGGGGTGGGGTGGGAGATAGGGGGTGGGGTAGGGGATGAGGGGTGGGGGATGGGGGTGGGGGGTAGGGGGTGGGGGCTGGGTGTGGGGGATAGGGGGTGGGGGATGGGGTGGGAGCACAGGCTCCCAGAGGCCCCTGGTGGGTGAGCCAAGGCTTGGCCTCACGGAGGAGCCTGGGCCTGGTAACAGTCTGTCATCATCACAGGGTCCCCGGGCCCCTCCGGCCGCGCTGGCTGAGCAGGAGGGGAGCTTCAACGGGGGCGACAGCGAGCGACAGGGCCCGGCACCGATGCTGCTTCCGGAGCTCACGGAGCAGGACCTGGAGGCCATGCGGCTGCGCGAGGAGGCCGTCCTGCGGCTCGAGGTGAGGCCCGTGTGGCGGGGTGTGTGCTGTGTGTGTGTGTGTGTGTGGCGGGGTGTGCGCCGTGTGTGTGTGTGTGTGTGTGTGTGGTGGGGTGTGCGCCTGTGTGTGTGTGTGCCGTGTGGTGTGCGCTGTGTGTGTGGTGTGCGCCGTGTGGTGGGGTGTGCGCCTGTGTGTGTGTGTGTGGTGGGGTGTGCGCCTGTGTGTGTGTGTGGTGTGCGCCGTGTGTGTGTGTGTGTGTGGTGTGCGCCGTGTGGTGGGGTGTGTGCTGTGTGTGTGGTGGGGTGTGCGCCTGTGTGTGTGTGTGTGTGTGTGGTGGGGTGTGTGCTGTGTGTGTGTGTGTGGTGGGGTGTGCGCTGTGTGTGTGTGTGGTGTGCGCCGTGTGTGTGTGTGTGCGGTGTGCGCCGTGTGGTGGGGTGTGTGCTGTGTGTGTGGTGGGGTGTGCGCCTGTGTGTGTGTGTGTGTGTGTGGTGGGGTGTGTGCTGTGTGTGTGTGTGTGTGGTGGGGTGTGCGCTGTGTGTGTGTGTGGTGTGCGCCGTGTGTGTGTGTGTGTGGTGTGCGCCGTGTGGTGGGGTGTGCGCCTGTGTGTGTGTGTGCCGTGTGGTGTGCGCTGTGTGTGTGGTGTGCGCCGTGTGGTGGGGTGTGCGCCTGTGTGGTGTGCGTGTACGCTGGGCCTTGGATCCCCTGTGCTGGAGACTCAGTGTGTCTGGTGACACACCCTGTGGCCAGCGGACTGAGGCCACTCCCCGCTGAGCTGCGCGGACGCCCGTCCTGGCCCCCGGGTTGCGGGTGGACAGATGGGGTCCAGGGATCCCCTAGGACTCGCTCTGTGTCTGGCCTGCCGCCCTGGGCTCCCAGTCGGCAGCCGTGGCAGAGCCGGGGCCTGCCCTGGGGGTCAGCTCAGTCCCTGTGGCCGCGCCCCGGGCACACACATTCCAGAGGCGCTCAAGCCATTACCAGCTTCCTGATGGCGAGGCCACCTGATGGGCTCCTGCCATCACCCCGACTGCGCACGATGGCAGCCCTGGCATTTGCCCGGAGTTGCCTGGCCCCTCCCGGGTGGGTGGGTCAGGAGGGCCTGCCCAGCGGGGCCGAGGCCTGTGCCTGCCTGGGTCTGGGGGGCCCTGCAGTCGGGGGGTGGCTGGGGCACCGCCTGTCCCTGGTGCTCTCTCCCTGCCCCTCATCCGAGGCCGAGGGTACCCCCCACACTGGCCCCAGGCGGGCCAGGCCCCGAGGGTCGGGGTGTCGGTGCCGCTGGGGGTGCCCCCCACTAGCAGCATCGCCAGAGCCCTGCCAGGAGGGGTGGGGAGACAGGGAGGCCCGCAGTGAGGGGCTGCAGCTCTCATTGGTTTGCGCAGAGGCACCAGCTGCGGGGGTGGAGGGCGCAGGGTCGCTGTGGCACGAGGCGGTGTCTGGGCCCCCAATTAAGTCGTGTCCAGGGGCTGCCTACTCCCCCCCAACCCCGTGGGCCGGCGTGCGACCAGGTTGTGCAGGTCTGTCCCCAGGCCTGTCTGCTCTGCTCGGTGCCCCGTCCATTCACTACAGCCGTGCCAGAGGCCAGGCCTTTCCTGCCCGGCCCTCCCTGCCCAGGGTCTGGCCTGAAGGCGGAGTTCCCACTGCCTGTCCTGCGGCCACACCCCTCCGTCCCACGCCCTCTGCTTGCGGCTGAGCAGGCGGCCGGCCGGAGCGGGGCCTGGGGTCCCCGCGCCAGACTGACGGACGGTTTAGCTGATGATCTCGTGGTATCTCTGTCCACCAGAGTGGGAGCCCCCGGAGGCAGGGTTTGTCCTGTCACTGCTGTGTCCCCAGGCTAGAGGCCAAGGACCCTGTTTGGGCTCAGTGACTGCTTCTTGAACAAAGGGTGGGTGGGGGATGATGTGGTTGGGGGTGATGGAGAGTGATGGGGTGGGTAGATGGATGGGGGTCAGTGGATGATGGAGGATGATGGGTGGGTGGAGGATAGGTGGGTGGAAGGGTGGTGGGGTGAGGGTAGGGTGGGTGATGGTGGGGGTGGGGTGGGTGATGGTAGGGGTGGGGGTGGGGTGGGTGATGGTGGGGGTGGGGTGGGTGATGGTAGGGGTAGAAGTGGGGTGGGTGATGGTAGGGGTAGAAGTGGGGTGGGTGATGGTAGGGGTGGGAGTGGAGTGGGTGATGGTAGGGGTGGGAGTGGGGTGGGTGATGGTGGAAGTGGGGTGGGTGATGGTAGGGGTGGTGGTGGGGTGGGTGATGGTAGGGGTGGGGGTGGGATGGGTGATGGTGGAAGTGGGGTGGGTGATGGTAGGGGTGGGGGTGGGGTGGGTGATGGTGGAAGTGGGGTGGGTGATGGTAGGGGTGGGGGTGGGGTGGGTGATGGTGGGGGTGGGGTGGGTGATGGGGGGGTGGTGGTGGGGTGGGTGATGGTAGGGGTGGGGGTGGGATGGGTGATGGTGGAAGTGGGGTGGGTGATGGTAGGGGTGGGGGTGGGGTGGGTGATGGTGGAAGTGGGGTGGGTGATGGTAGGGGTGGGGGTGGGGTGGGTGATGGTGGAAGTGGGGTGAGTGATGGTAGGGGTGGGGGTGGGATGGGTGATGGTGGAAGTGGGGTGAGTGATGGTAGGGGTGGGGGTGGGATGGGTGATGGTGGAAGTGGGGTGGGTGATGGTAGGGGTGGGGGTGGGGTGGGTGATGGTGGAAGTGGGGTGAGTGATGGTAGGGGTGGGGGTGGGATGGGTGATGGTGGAAGTGGGGTGGGTGATGGTAGGGGTGGGGGTGGGGTGGGTGATGGTGGAAGTGGGGTGAGTGATGGTAGGGGTGGGGGTGGGATGGGTGATGGTGGAAGTGGGGTGGGTGATGGTAGGGGTGGGGGTGGGGTGGGTGATGGTGGAAGTGGGGTGAGTGATGGTAGGGGTGGGGGTGGGATGGGTGATGGTGGGGGTGGGGTGGGTGATGGGGGGGTGGGGTGGACTATGGTGGGGGTGGGGTCGGGTGGGTGAGTTCGGGTGAGACTCCTTGCAAGGCTGTGGGGAGAGGCTCTGCTGACCTGGCTCACACGCACCTTCTCATCAGCCCCCACCAGCCCCGTGGGAGTGAGACCCATGTTCCGTGTCACTGACTGGGAGGAGCCCTGTCACGGGGCCTGGCCAGGCAGGTGGGGGCCTCGCGGGGCCTCGCGCCCGGCCTGACCGGAGCGGGCTGTCCTCCGGCTCTGACGCCTGCCCCTGCGCTGGCCCCCTTCCCGGAGGAGAAGGACGGGGAGGTCACTGCAGTCACCAGGTGGGGCAGCGCCTCCGTTGGGCTGGCTCCTCCTGTCTGCGGGCAGGGCCGGGCCCGCCTCCGGGCAGGAGAGGTCAGAGGAGAGGGCGCATGCCCACCATTGCCAACGCGGCGGCTGGCCAGGCGCTGGTCTGGCCCGCAGACCTGGAGCCCGTCATGGCCCACTCCCAGCTGGGTCTGCCAGCCCCGCTCACCTGCTCACCTGTGAGCACTGGGCTCCCTGCTCCCCTTGGAGCAGGTGCCAGCTCAGAGCCCCAGCTGCTCGGTTGCCATGGCTACCTGGCAGCTTAGGAGGGAGGAGGCCGGGTGAGGAGGGGCCGGGAAGCAGCTCCAGGCTGAGCAGGGCCGGCCCAGCCCTCCCATAGTTGGTGCTGGAGCCCAGTGCAGGGTAGTTGCTCTGGCTGAAATCGGGCTGATACCGAGCTATAAACACCGAATAAATCAACCCAGAGTTTGCTGTTCCATTAGCCGGAACCGATGTCTTTGTAGGTGGAGGGTTGCCAAGACCCTCCTTGTAAGAGGAGACTGTGACGGGAAGGCGCAGTGGTGTTTGCGGAGTGCGTGCCCGAGGTTTCTTGTGCCCGTGCAGCTCTCGGAGCCAGCGGCTGGAGAGCGAGGAGGCTCCGCGAGCCGCCGGGAGCCCCCGTTTCCGCAGCAGTCGGGAAAGTGGGGGCACAACGTAAACGTTTACTAGCGAAGGTGTTTCTCAGTCTCACCCCCACGCTCGCTGTCCTGCGCGTTCTGGTGCCCACGCCTGGCACACGGCCCCGTCCCTGGCACCTGTGCACCACGGTTAGGGCTGCTTGACGCCCCCAGAGGACTCCGTCTGGCAGCTCCAGGGGTGTCTCGGCCGCCGAGCAGCCAGCCTCGAGCCCACACCCAGCACTGAGGACAGGACTGCGGGAGCGGGGTTCCCGCCCTGGCTCCCAGGATCCAGACCTCTGGGTTGTCCTCCAGGCAGTCTGGGCGCCGGGCCCCACCTGCCCCGGGCATCCTCCGTCAGAGCTGAGGCTGCCCAGGGTCGGGTGCCCTGTAGTGACTGGCAGGTCACTTGTCCCGCCAGTGCCTGTGCCCAGACGCGCCCACTGCGCTCCTCGTCGGGCACCTCCCCCCGGCCAGCCTCGAAGGAGAGGTCTGTCCACGGAGGCCGCATGTGCCCTGGCCCAGGTTGAGCTGGCGTGTGGTTGGTCAGTGCACCTCGGGCGGGCGGGTGGGCAGGAACCTGGACTGTGGAGGTGGGTCAGTCTGTCTGCGGCCTGGCCGGCCTGCAGCCCTTGTCGTGACCTGAGGGTGGCGCCTCAGCGGGGCCTCCCCCGCCCGCGGGGCACCAGGAAAGGCCCAGGCTCGGGCACCCGCACCCACCCGGCTGCACAGACCCCGGAGCCGCACCCACAGGCCCTGTGCTCGCCACCACCTTCCCTGCTGGCGCCGATCCCACAGAGCTAAGCCAGGAACCCGGTGACGGTCAGTGGTGTGTGGGGTTTGAGCCGTGCTGAGCACGCGCTTCCCAGAACTCCAGGGAGGACTCAGTCTTCAGGGCGAGGTCACCCTGTGGTGATCGATCCATCGATCCTTCTCAGAATGAGCTAATGAGCGGAGGTCGCGGGCAGGGCGGGGCTTACAGAGGGGAGTCTGTGGGCTTGGCTCACCAGCATCCTGGCTGCTCTGCTGGGCGAATGGAGTTAGGTTGGAGTCGGTGTCATGGGAGATGCCAGAGGCAGCGTGATGTGTGGGGCAGGGGATGCCCAGGTCCTCAGAGTCCAAGTTTCTGCTCCTCACCCTGCACACCAGCTTCATCGCAGTGGGGCTACCATCCATCCACCCACCCCCACCCCCATCAACCCACCCACCCAACCATACACCCACTATACACCCACCATACACCCACCCACCCAACCATCCACCCACCCATCCATCTACCCACCATCCATCCACCCACCATCCACCCACCCACCCATCCACCCACCATCCACCCACCATCCACCCACCCACCCAACCATCCACCCACCATCCATCTACCCACCATCCATCCACTCACCACCCATCCATCCACCCATCCATCTACCCACCATCCATCCACCCACCACCCATCCATCCACCCATCCACCCACCCATCCATCCACCCACTATCCATCCATCTATCCATCTACCCACCCACAATCCATTATCCACTCATCCATCCACCCACCATCCATCCATCCATCCATCCATCCATCTACCATCCACCCATCCATCCATCCACCCACTATCCATCCATCTATCCATCCACCCACCCATAATCCATTATCCACCCATCCATCCACCCACCGTCCATCCATCCATCCGTCCATCCGTCCACCCACCACCCACCCACCTTCAGGATTCACTGGGCAGCGCCTGTGTGTGGCCTATGCAGTGCCGACACACAGAGCGGAGCCCGTTGCGGGGTGGGGTGTGAAGTGCCTGCCGGACTGAGAGCAGACAGCTCGTCCCTCTGGTGAGGGCTGCGGGGCAGAGCTGGTGACCCCGTCCTGCCCGAGACTCAGCCCTCCGGGGGCCAGCGCTGTGCTCTGGACCGTGCGGAGTCATGGCCGGCGGCACTCAGAGAGTTTGGGGTTGGCCTCGGAGTCAGCGTTCAGATCCCAGCCCTGCCTCTGACTTGGGGGCTGACCCGGCACCAGGCGGGCTTGTTGGCTGCGGCTCTCGCTCAGCACTCGGATGCCAGGCCTGGGCCTCGGCCTGCAGCCCGGACAGCTCATGGCACCGTCTTGTCTCCACAGAGCGACCTGCTGGATGTGACCCAGATCCTCAAGGACTTGGCGGCCATGGTGTCGGAGCAAGGAGAGGCCGTCGGTGGGTGCCCCGCCCCGCCCCGCCCCGCCCGCCCGCCCGCCAGCCACTGCTCCCATCCAGCTGCCCCGGGAGGAGCCAGGCCAGGGCGGGCTCTGGGGTCTGAGCGTCTCCTCCCCTAGGACGGTCCTGGCCTCCGTGCCCCCGGGATTCCTTCCCCCCAGGGCTGCATGAGGGAGGACAGGAGCCGAGTGCTGGGGCGGGTCGGGGGCACCTGAGGTCCTGATTGTGCTGCTGGTGGATCCTGTGGCCTCTCCTCCAGGAGCGGTGCGTGTGGGGGCAGCACCGCGGGAGGGGCTGTGTCCTGCTGTTTCCAGTTCCCTCCTGCGAGGGCCTCTGGCCCCCCTGGGCCGGCCCCCACACTGAGTGGTCCCGCCCACTGAGTGGTCCCCTGACCCTGGTGCTCAGGGGGGCTCCCTGCTGCTCCCCTGGGCCCAGGTGCCCAGAGCCAACACGGTCAGCACCCGGCCAGGCCCAGGCCCCCTGCACCCGCTCCTTGGCTGAGCGAGGCCCCCCTGGGAGCCCACGCCGTGCCTGAGCCCTGCCTCCAGCAGGCTCCCCTCTCCGGCCTGCAGCTCTGTTCACGTCCGAGACTCGGGAGCCCTGCGACCTCCTGGTGCCGTGTGCGCCCCGGGAGGAGTAAGTGGTGAGGGCGTCACCTGCCCTGGGCCTGTCCCCCCTCAGGGCGCCCTCTGCCTCCAACCCGCCTGTCACCATCCTCCCGACAGACACTTGCTCCTCTGGCCTCAGGCTGGGAGTGGCCTGGCAGTGCTGTCACTGGTTTGTTGAGTGACCGGGAGCGAGAGGGATGGGACAGGACATCCCCCTGAGGCCGACGGGCTGGTGGCAGAGATGACTGCAGGCCGCTGTCCTGATGGTTTGGGCCGGGCAGTGCTATGCCAGGCCAGGCCCGGCGCCCAGCTGCAGCCACTGCCTCTCGGAGGCCAGACTCCTCACCTGGACCTCAGGGACCAGGAAGGGGAGGTGCCGCCCCTTGGTTCCCGCCCCTCAGTCTCCAGGAATAACTGCTCCTGTTGTCTGATTTGCAGACAGTATTGAAGCCAGCCTGGAGGTGGCATCCTCGCACACGGAGGCCGCCAGCCAGCTCCTGGCTGAAGCCAGCCGGCACCACGTAAGTCAGAGGGACAGCCCACGGCCTCGGCCCCTGTCCCATCCCAGGCTCAGGCCTGACCTTCCCGGAGAGGGCCACGCCCATGGGGCATTTCTGAGCCCAGGACTGGCATGAGGGCGGGGAGAGGGGCGGGTGGCGGGTCTGCGCCTCTAGGGTGGTCACCCTGCCTCCTGTGGTGTCACCCGTGGAGGGTGAAGGGCCCTGTTGGCTGGGGGCTGGGGGGCTGGGGGGCTGGGGGATGGATGGATGGATGGATGGATGGATAGGTGGATGTGTGGATGAGGGGGTGGATGGGTGGATGAGGGGGGGTGGATGGGTGGATGAGGGGGGGTGGATGGGTGGATGAGCGGGTGGATGGGTGGATGAGGGGGTGGATGGGTGGATGAGGGGGTGGCCCCTCCTTTGAGCCTGCTGGATGGCGCCGTGACGGGGAGGGGGCATGGGTGCCACACCTGCTGTCCATGCTGCCCGGGCGCTGACTTCTCACAGTGCCCAGCACCCACCCTGTGCGCCTTCACACTCGTGCTCACCCGGTGCTGGGCGGGCGCCGCTGGGCTGGGGGCGGTGTGTGGTTTGGGGTTGCTGAGGCACCCCGGTTTTATGTATGTATTTGTTATTATTAATATATTTCTATTGGTTTCAGAGAGGAAGGGAGAGGGAGAGATAGAAACATCGATGATGAGAGACTCATGGATCAGCTGCCTCCTGCACGCCCCACACTGGGGATCGAGCCCACAACCCGGGCCTGTGCCCTGACCGGGAATCAAACTGTGACCTCCTGGTTCCTAGGTCGATGCTCACCCACTGAGCCCCGCCGCCGCCAGGCATCATTCCTGTTTTATAGACCAGGGCTGGGATTGACCCCGCCTGTGGGCCTGGCCAGGGTGTCTGGTTCGAGGGCAGGGAGGTGGGAACTGGCCTGAGAGGCTGGCAGGACCCTTTGCAGCAGGACTGGCCCCCCAGGCACAGTGCTCTGCCAGCACCCTCCCCCCTGCCCCAGCTTTGCCTGGTGACCCCCCCCTCCCCCGGCTGCTCCAGCGAGAGGTGAGGAGGGGACACCACCTTGGCGGGTGGCTGGGGGACTGGCGTGTGCGTGGGAAGGTCCCTTTCAAGGCAGAAACAATGTGGTGTTAAAGTGGTGGGGAATGTGGGCTCATTTTCAGCAGCTGTATGCAAATTGCATGCAAATGAGACTATTTTCCTTCAAGTTCAGAGGAACAGTGTTCTGAGTCCCGTGGGCCCAGCCTCTTGCCCTCATTCGGAGCAGGAGCCCCTGGGAAGCTGGCTGGGCGGGGCGGCCACCGCTGTGCTTCACAGAGGAGCTGGCCCTGTGTTCCGCCTGGGACCTGGCCCCAACTCTCAGCGACTCGGGGCGGCCCTGAGCATGTGGCTTAGCTCTGATGGCTTTCCCCACACCCCTGCGCGGTCCGCAGGCTCAGAGGAGAGCGCCACCCCCAGCAGCACGATGGAGCTGGGTCACAGCCAGTGGGGGCACCGCGGGGATGGACACCCTGGTGCCCAGAGCCGGCTGCTCCTGCTCCCGCTCCCCTCCCCTACCCCCCCCCCCCCCCCCCCCCCCGCTGCCCACGAGTTATTAATCCGTCTCCGTGTCTGTTTACCTCTTGACAGCAGAAAAGAGAAACAACAGAATTAAACCAAACGCACTGCCCAGACATCAAACTCTAAAGTGCGTGCTCTGCAGATAGAGGGGGCGGGGGGCGGGGGAGGGGGGGCGGTGGAGGAGGCCCATGGGATGGAGCTGCTCCTCTAATGAGCCACAGCCTGGCTTCTGGGCTGGGCCTTCTCGGGCCTAAACGAGGCTGCAGCAGGCAGGGCGGAGGCAGCGCTGCGGGGATGGGCAGGTACGCTCCTTGAGCTGTGGAGGGAGGCGTGAGCAGGAGACCCCCTCAGCCTCCTTGTCCTTCCATGTCTGTATGTTTGTTTATCTTGTTGATTTCAGGGAGGAAGGGAGAGGGAGACAGAAACATCAATGATGAGAGAGAATCGTTGATCAGCTGCCTCCTGCATGGCCCTCATGGGGGATCGAGGAGCCCGCAGCCAGGCCTGTGCCCTTGCCTGGGAATTGAACTGTGACCTCCTCCTTGTCCTTTTTTTTTTTTTAAATATATTTTATTGATTTTTTAGAGAGGAAAGGAGAGGGATAGAGAGTTAGAAACATCGATGAGAGAGAAACATCGATCAGCTGCCTCCTGCACGCTCCCCACTGGGGATGTGCCCGCAACCAAGGTACATGCCCCTGACCGGAATCGAACCTGGGACCCTTGAGTCCGCAGGCCGACGCTCTATCCACTGAGCAAAACCAGTCAGGGCCTCCTTGTCCTTTCCTGATGGTGGTTCTGGGGGCCCTGGCTTCTCTTTTGGGGCCCTGGCCGCAGGGAATGGCCAACTCCCAGGAAGGTCCCTGTAACGGGCTCGGCATTTGAGAACAGAGGCCTGACCCCAGGCCAGGGTGGGACGTCTGGTCTCATTCCAGGCGACTTGGGCTTGACCTGTCACTCACCTTCTGTGTGACCCTGGGCCTCAGCATGACCATCCTTGACATGGGCTCCTGGTCCGTGGACGGCTCCAGGCCTGAGCGTCAGCACCACAGACAGCGCCACAGCTGCTGCTCTGCAGGCGGGGGCAGGCACCCAGCATCCTTCAGGGTCCCCTGTGCCCTCCTCTGCCGGACACAGACCCCAGGCCTGGAGCCGTGCCACCTGGCCGGCTGTGAGGGCCCGGGAGGGACAGTCGCTGGGGATGGTCTCTGTGCGGGTCCCCTGTGCAGGTGGCGGAGGCGGAGACCCTGCCGCCTCACACCCGTGCGAGTTCCTGGCCAGGCCAACTCCGTCGTCTCCACCCGGGGGTGGGCGTGGGAGTGCGGGGGGGGGGGGGGAGGGTGTCAGCTGCTGCTGCGGGGCCACCAGGAGGGCTCATTAGGAACTGGGGCCTCCGCCTGGGGGGGCCTCGCCGTGGGCTCCAGGGCCTGCGTGGTGGCACAGGAGATGCACCCACCGAGCCTGGTTCTCCTCGGAGGATTCAGTCCCCCCCTTCCCATCGTCCGAGGGGCAGTCCGTGCAGCCCCTCCCGCCTGCTGCCGGCGGCTCTGCCACAGTCGGCTCCCCCACGCGTGGTCGGGTCCCTGCCCCTCACCACATGACTCTTCACTGTCTGTCACCCCAGCTGCGCTAGTGACACCATCTGGGAGGCGGACTGTCACCCTACTCTTTGGGGGCGCCTGGTCCCTCCCTCCCTCTGTCCCCTCCCGCGTGTATTTGGGAGCTGCCCTGGGAGCGTGTCTGTTGCAGTTGCCTGGATTCGGGGTCAGTTTGCTGAGGGCTGACACCTCTCGATCCGGGTCCTTTCGTCCGTGAACACAGCATCACCCGGCTTATTTCCGTCTGTGGCGACGTGCTAAATACACTTAGACAGCCCGGCCGGCACGGCTCAGTGGTTGAGCATTGACCTATGACCCAGGAGGTCACAGTCCTATTCCTGGTCAGGGCCCAGGCCCAGGTTGTGGGCTGGATCCCCAGTGTGGGGTGTGCAGGAGGCAGCCGACCCATGATTCTCTCTCATCTTTGATCTTTCTATCTCTCCCCCCTCCCTTTCTCTCTGAAATCAATACAAATATATTTTTAAAAATTCTTTAAAAAAATAAATGCACTTGGACAACAACTTGCTCCAGCAATAGCTTCCCAGTTATTGCTCCAGCAATAGCCCCCAGTCTTTTTAAAGGCTCCCTCCTCAGTGTAGACGTTTGTCTATAAACGGCCGCTGGGCCCACAACTGCAGCGGCCGGCGGCGGGACAGGTGTGACTGCTGCAAAGGGAGCGCTCAGGCCACCGCCTTGGAGTGTCTTGTCTGCCCCTCGCCTAGGCCTCCTCTCAGCTTCCCTCTGATGACAACCTGTCACCCACAGCAGCGCTGTTCTCCCCTCGGCTCCGCCTGCCGCAGACAAGCCCCCGTCCTGGCCACGGAGGGTGCCCTCCCCTCGGGTGGCCCACCCAGCCAGTGCCAGCACGTGTGGGCCTCTGGCAGCGCCTGGGGGACAGGCCTCGAGGTGGCAGGGACCCCACGGCCCGCCCCAGAGGCGGCGGAGAGCTCTCTGCGCCCGTGCCCGTCCTCAGGAGGAGTGCGTGCGGGTCAGCGCAGAGCTCTGCAGCTTCCCCGCAGCGGAACGTGCCGATGCGGTAACGCCAGCATGTGTCACCCGCTCGGAACACGGGGTGTTTTTGATGCGAGCACTTAGAAACAATCCATTCCACACCCATCTACCCAAACGCGCTGATTTTGAATAATTCTTTGAAACGGAGTCTAAATATATACAAAGAGACGTTCCTGAAATGTCACGGATTCTGAAGACATTTGCATGAGAAGCAGCTTCTGAGGACACGGTAGGGGCGGAGGTTCCGCAGGGACGAGGGTCCCCGTGGGTCAGAGGGACGACACCCAGTGCCCACGTGCCCACCCAGCCCCTCCGGGAGCCCTGGGGAGTCACTGCCTTCTCTGAACTGCCGGGACCTCGGGGACCTCAGGGAGCAGGGCCTGGGTGCCCGCAGGGCCCTACAGACGGTGGGAGGGGAGCTCCCTGTCCCCCCTCCCCTCCCTCCTCCCTGCCCCTCCTCCCTGAGCCTCCCCAGGGAGCTCTGCCACAGGACACAGCCCAGGGCCCCTTGGTCTCTGCTTCACCCTTGGTGAGAAGGTGCGTCCCACTGGCGGGGCCTGCGCCGCTGCTGGTCCTGGTGGCCGGGGCCCAGGAGGCTGCTGGAAGCGGTGCCTGTGGCTGGAGGCAGCTCTGTGTCTGTGCGGTGACAGGGAGGTGCCCCCTCCGCGCGCCCCAGGCTGTCCCTGAGGGAAGGGAGTTCCTGGGAGAACAGCCTTGTCCCGGAGGAAAGCAGCTCAGGGCTCAGGGCAGAGCGACTCCCTTGTGCCTCTGCCTGGCACTGTGCAGAGCGGGCCGAGCTTCTCCCAGGCCTGGGTCGCCCCCTGCCCGCCCACCCACCCTCCCGTCCACTGGCTGTCCCCGGAGGACACCCTGCGCGCTGGTCTCAGTGGAAGGGCACCAGGCGGAGGGGCACCTGCGTGGGGGCCTTGGACTGACAGCCCAGTGTCCGCCCTTCCTCACCGTGGACACGGAGCCCATGAGGCCTGAGGGCGGCGTGTGCCCGGGCCTTCCCTGGACCCCGCTGTTGGTCATCCTGTTTCCATCGAGCCTCGCCAAGTTCAGGGTGGCACTCGGCCGAACGTCGCCCCGTCTTCAAGAGCCTAGTGGGAGAGGGGCAGGAGCAGAGTGGGCGATGGGCGGGCTTTGCACCGAGGGAAGCAGGGGGCTGTGGGAGCCCAGTGCAGGGGGAGCATCAGGGAGGGCATCCTGGAGGTGGTGCCGCTGGATTTGGTTTTGGAGAATGAGGGAGAGTTCTCTAAGTGAAAGTGCCCAGGCTGAGGGAGGAGCTCATGCAGGGGCCCCACAGAGCTGGGAGGCTAGGCAGCCTCCTGGGGCCTCCTGGGCCTCCTGGGGCCTCGTGGGACCAACTGGGGCCTCCTGGGGCCTCGTGGGGCCTCCTGGGGCATCGTGGGACCAACTGAGGCCTCCTGGGACCTCCTGGGGCCTCGTGGGGCCTCCTCGGGCCTAGTGGGGCCTCCTCGGGCCTCCTGGGGCCTCGTAGGGCCTCCTGGGGCGGCAGGAAGCAGTGGGTCTGGGGCTCAGAAGGTGGAGCTCTTTCCCAGCCGGTGGATCAGCTTGACAGCGACTGCACGGGAGGCTCCGACCGGCACGATGACACTAATTGGGCCCCAATTGGGAGCGTAATTTGGGTTAATTGGCTCCCCACCAGCCTCCTGCGTGAGGGGCTGTCATTTCAGACAATCAGTCACAGCAGATGCTGGGGCACCCAGGGTATGGGAGCGAGGGGCAGGCGGAGCGCCCTTCCTGGGGGTGGGGTAGGGCTGACGACCCCCCGCCCCACTGGCCTCGGCCCGCTCTGCCCCCCTCCCCACAGACGGGGTGGCTGGGACGGGGGCATCGGTGGCCTCACGGATCCGGGGCCGGGAGTCCGGGATCAGGCGGCCACAGGGTTGGCCCCCGCGGCTCCTGGTCCAGGCCCTGACCTTGGTCCCCACGTCCACTCTCCCTGTGTCCCTGTGCCCAAGCGTCCCCCTCTCCTAAAGACGCCAGGCAGATGGGGTCCGGGCCCACCCTAGGGACCCGCTATGGCGGGATCCCCTCTGTGAAGGCCCCTCAATAAGGAAGTCCCGTCCGGGCCCTGCGGGTCGGGACTCCCCGGGAATCTGGGAGAAACAGCCAACCCTGACGCCTGTCTCGCGAGTCAGCGCTGTGCTGTTCCCGCAGCTCTGTCCCCACCCGCCAGCCCAGGGGCGAGGGCTTGATGTGGACATGGGTGCGTCCATCCATCCATCTGTCCATCCTTACATCTGTCCATCCACCCATCCATCCTTATATCCGTCCATTCATCTGCCCATCCTTACACCCGTCCATCCTTATATCTGTCCATCTGTCCATCCATCCACCCGTTCATCTGTCCATCCTTACATCCATCCATCCTTACATCCGTCCGTCCATCCGTCCATCGACCCACCCATCCTCCCATCCTTAACATCCTTCCATCCATCCATCTGTCCATTTATCCGTCCAGTGGCCCCGCCTGGGTCCCGGGCTTCCTGCCTTCAGAAATGAGCTCCAGAAAGTGAGGGGTGAGCTCTCAGCACCTCGATGGCTGATGGCCGTCCTGGCGCCCCCTGCGGGCGCAGAGCTGTTCACAGGAAAGCGCCCGTGCTCTCAGGGAGTCTCCCCACGCTTTCCCAGAAAGTCCCCAGTGTGGTCCGTGCGTTTCCATCGGCCCTGGTGCAGGCTGTGTCCGGGGCGGCCACCTGCTCCCTGGCTTGGGAAGGGGCTCCCACTCATTGGGCTCCTGGTGGACTGAGGTGTGGCCTCTGCCTCCTGATGCTGGGGCTTCCCTGAGCCCTGAGATGAGGTGGGGGGGGGCAGGTGCTCCTTCCCCTGCCCGGGAGCCCCCTCTGGTGGGGGTGGGGGTGGGGGTGGGTGCAGATGCCGGGCCTGGAGTGGGAGGCTGTGGGAGGGGCGCTGCCTGGTGACAGGAGGGAGCTGGCAGGGCTGGGGCTCCGAGCACCCCATCAAAGGCCTGTCACCGCCTCCACCATATGTCCCAGCCGAGCATCTGGCAGCCCAGGCCCTGCCTGTCATCGCTCGCCCTCCTCTTCCCCTTGAAGTCACTGCAGAGGCCCAGTGGGTTTGCTGGGCGGGGGGTGGGCTGGAGAGTCCAGCTGGGTGGAAGCTGATCAGAGCCTGGGAGTCCTGGGGAGGCCCGCCTCCGTCCCCCACATCCCCTCCGGGTGACCTGCCCAGGTCTCATAGGGTCACCCTCACTCCAGCCGGCCCTGCGGCTCCCGGCTCCCCCCGTTCAGCCTGGGGTGGGGGTGGCGGAGGGACAGGAGGCCAGGAGCGACAGGCCTGAGTGGGTCACACCCGAGCAGGAGCCTGCCCTGCCAGCGTGAGGCCAACCCCGTCCCAGGGAGGCTGAGCTGGTCAGGCAGGGCCGCGTGGGCAGGGCCCTGACAGGTGGCGAGCGCGGCCAGTGTGGGTCCCGTCAGCTGGGCTCTGCTGGGCCACGCCGATGGGGGGCGGGCAGCGGCCGGGGTCACGGTCAGGCCTCGGTGCCGGACGGTGTGCAGGTCGATCCCGGGACCCGGTTGCTGTGTTTCTGTGGGCGCAGCAGGCTACTCGGGGCTCGGTTTGCCTCTGTCTTTGTTTAGGGAACGGGGTGTGCAGGAGGGCGGACACCTCAGGGCACCCTATCTGTACGGGGGAGGGGATGAGAGCAAGCCTTACTGCTGGGTTCCAGTCCTGCTCTCTCGCTAGCTGGTGGACTTAGGCCGGTCTCTCTCTCTCTCAATATATTTTTATTGATTTCACAGAGGAAGGGAGAGGGAGAGAGAGAAAGATCAAGGATGAGAGATAATCATGGACCGGCTGCCTCCTGCACACCCCACACTGGGGATGGAGCCCACAACCCGGGCCTGTGCCCCATGGGAGCCGAACCCTGACCTCCTGGTTCATAGGGTGATGCTCAGCCCCTGAGCCATGCAGACTGGGCTTGGGCCAGTCTCTTCATTGCTCTGAGCTCTCACCTGCAGACGGGTGTCCCCAGGACCTGTCCCCCAGGGCGGGGGGAGGGTGCCGTGAGCAAATCCAACAGCCCGAGCCCAGCAGCTGTCAAGGGTTGGGGAAGGCCGCCCCCTGCTGACAGGGCCGCAGTGGTGGACTGGCCCCAGGGACAGAATCCAGGCCCACAGGCCGCACATGGATGGCGGGTGCTGTCCTGGGTCCTGAAGGCCTCGGGCTCACAGCGGCCCTGAGCCTCTCCCTGCCAGGAGGGCTGTGGACTCCTGACTGCCGCCCCTCCCCGCTGTGAGCTCCTGGGCGGAGCTGATTCCCTCTGGCCGCCCTCCTCTGCCCCCCATCCTGGCCCCCTGTGCCCTCTCCTGCACACACTGGCCTGTCTGTTCAGCAGTGTGTCTCAGAGCTACCCACACCGGCTGGGGCAGGTCACATGACCGCTGAGCGTGCCCTGCCCTCGGCCCAGGGCCGTTGCGATGATAGCTGATCTTTGGGTTGGTGTGTGGGGCCCTCCCGAGGTGGAAGGACCCGAGGCAACTGGTGCAGCTGGTCATCCAGCCAGTGCCCCACATCTGAGAACCACCCGAGAGCAGGACCTGGTCCTCACCCCAAAGCTCACTGTGGACACCAAGCCCCAAACTCAAGTTCAGCCCCACCTACTCCAGGAGCACCAGCCCCGCACCACTGTCACCTGCCCTGACAGAAGCACCAAAGCCTGAGAGGGGTGTGAGCCGCCCGCCTGGCTGCTCGGAGCGGGCCGCTCCACCCGGCCCGGCTCCAGCCCCGCCCACAGCCACTCTTGATGAGCTTGGGTGCTGCTCAGGGCAGACCCCTCCCGAGGACAGCTTCTGCCTCGGCTCTGCCCCAGCTGGGCCCGGCCCTCTGCACGCCACCGTCCCCAGCAGGCATGAGCCATGTGCCCCCCCACCCCGGATGGGAGGCTGGGGGCCAAGACACAGCAACCTCTTTCTCCCAGCTCCAGAGACACAAGATGAAGTGCTACTTCCTGTCGGCTGGAGTCACTGCTGTGCTGGTCGTCATCCTCGTCATCGCCACCTCTGTCCCCAAGTGATGCCACCTGTGGTAGGTGCCCCAGCCCCAACCGTCATCCCTCTGCCACCCACACACCCGTCTTTCCATCCATCATCCAGCCACCGCCCATCTAGCCCTCTATCACCCATCCTTTCATCTGTTACCCATCTATCCACCCATCCACTGTCCATCATCCATCCATCATCCAACCATCATCCATTCATCCCTCTATCACCCACTCATTTATCATCCATCCATCCACTATCCATCATCCATCCATCCATCCATCCATCCATCCGTCATCCATCCATCATCCATACATTTATCATCCATCATGCATTTATCATCCATCCATCCATCCACCCATCATTCATCCATCCATCCATCCATCCGTCATCCATCATCCATCCATCCATCATCCATACATTTATCATCCATCCACCCATCCAGCATCCATCCATCCACCCATCATTCATACATCCATCCATTTGTCCATCATCCATCCATTTATCATTTATCATCCATCCATACTCCCATCCATCCATTTATCACCCATCATTTATCCATCCTTCCATCCATCATCCATCCATCCATCCATCCATCATCCACCCAACTATCCGTCATCCATCTATCCATTTATCCATCACCCACCTACCCATTTGCCCATCCATCCATCCATCCATCCTCCTCTGTCAGGCCCAGGTGTCTCCACAGGGCACATGGCAGACGGGGCCCTCTTCCTGGACTCACAGCCAACCTGTAGCTCCCGTTACGCACTCAGACTTCCCCAAGGTCATGACTGGCCATTCACTTGGATGGGGGTTGTGTGGATGGGGGTTGTGTGGATGGGGGTTGTGTGGTGGGCATGTGCTGGGAGCCCTGGGGAGGGAGGAGGCCCCTGGTGGGGAGCCCAGTCAGGGAGCCTCATGGAGACCCGTCGGGCTGGGGCGTGGGGCGTGCCCAGAGCTCAGCGCCCTGGGCAGGAGCTGGAGGGGGGCTCGATCGGGACCGCAGGTGCTGCGCCCTGAGTGACAGCGCCGGGCAGGTGTCTGAGTTACTCGTTGCTGGGCAACAATTAGCTTAAGACGTAGCTCCAAAAGCAACACCAGGCACTTACGACCTCACGGTTTCCATGGGCGAGGGATTCAGAAGTGGCTACCTGGGGGCTGTCCTGAGGCCGGGCTGGGACGCCCAGAGAGCAAGGAGCCGGCTCCCGCCTGTCTGCGCTCGGGCGCTGGGGGGGGCGGGGGATGGCTCCCGTGACTGTCAGCCTGCTGCGTGCGTGCTCCCTGGACCACTCCTCCCGCCTCCACCTCCAGGGCGGGCGGGTCCCAGCCTGGCTGAGCCACTGAGCGGGATGCAGGGGTCTTGGTTCCCTGGGATGCTGGGCAATGTGGCCGCCGGGGCCCTCACGTGCTGACCAGGGACAGAGGGGCTGGCAGGGAGGCAGGACAGAGGGCGGGGGCCTGGGAAGGTGGGCTTGGGCGCGGCAGACAGGGCTCCTGCTGGACAGACGAGGGGGAGGGGTCCTCTCCTTGCTCCTGCGACCTGGGGTGGGCATAGCTCCAGCTGCAGGCCCTGTTGTGGGAGGGGTTCCCCAATTCCTCCAGCCCCAAGCCCCCAGCACCATCTTTCCAGGGCTCAATGGGACCCTGGGCCCCCCTCCCACCATGGGACTCGGTTTCCCGTGGTGACATGGGCGATGCCTGCCTCCCTCCCTCACTGCTGAGTTGCCTGACGGAGGCAGACGGAGGCTAAATATAAGCAGCACTTTGAGGAGGGAGAGGCTGTCGTTCACCATGGGGCTCTGATTTCTGCCGAGACAGGCGCCCGAGGGGGCTCAGGCTCTCGCCTGGGAAGAGCTGGGTGAAAAGCGGGTGCACGTGCCGTGTCTGCCGGGGAGAGGCCGCCCCAGGCTGCCGGGGCTCAGCCCTTCCCGCTGACGGTTCACCCGCAGACACTTGTGGGGGGGGGCGGGGGGGAGGGGTAGGGGTGGACGGGGGGCGCTGGGGGGGTGTCCAGTCGGCAGGCGGAGAGGGCCTTGCACCCACTCTCATGGCCGGCCCTGCCGCAGGTGAGCGGGCGCTGCTCTGAGGCCCCGCTTCTGGGAGGCTGTGGGCTCCCCGTGGGGCTGGCGGGTGGGAAGGGCCAGGCCGGCGGCCGCGCTGGCCTCTCGCCCCTGCGGTCACTGCCAGGTCACCTTTCTCGGTGGGGGCTGACCGAGCCCGTTGTTTGCAGGTGGAGGCTGTCACCGGGCCTGCGTGCAGGAGAGCGTTGCACCGCCGTCCCCACTGGGCACTGCCCCACCGCCGCCCGCCCCCCTGCACCTCCCAATAAACCGCCTCCGCTCAGCCACGTGCGTGTCTCCACCTGGGGCCCCAGGGGCCTCCTTCTGGTTCCGGGCACATGAGATGGAGCCTGGCTGTGTGTGTGTGTGTGTGTGTGTGAGTGTGAGGGAGGTGGCTGTGTGTGTGTGTGTGTGTGAGTGTGTGTGTGTGTGTGTGTGAGGGAGGTGGCTGTGTGTGTGTGTGTGTATGTGTGAGTGTGTGTGAGTGTGTGTGTGAGTGTGAGGGAGGTGGCTGTGTGTGTGTGTGTGTATGTGTGAGTGTGTGTGAGTGTGTGTGTGTGAGGGAGGTGGCTGTGTGTGTGTGTGTGTGAGGGAGGTGGCTGTGTGTGTGTGAGGGAGGTGGCTGTGTGTGTGTGTGCGTGTGTGAGGGAGGTGGCTGTGTGTGTGTGTGTGTAAGTGTGTGTGTGTGTGTGTGAGGGAGGTGGCTGTGTGTGTGTGTGTGAGTGTGTATGTGTGAGTGTGTGTGTGAGTGTGAGGGAGGTGGCTGTGTGTGTGAGTGTGTGTGTGTGTGTGTGTGCGTGTGTGAGGGAGGTGGCTGTGTGTGTGTGTGAGGGAGTTGGCGGGTGTGTGTGTGTGTGTGTGATGGAGGTGGCTGTGTGTGTGTGTGTGTGAGGGAGGAGGCGTGTGTGTGTGTGTGTGTGTGTGTGTGAGGGAGGTGGTGGGTGTGTGTGTGTGAGCTCAGAGCTCTCTGGGTGCGTGTGTGAGTGTGTGTGTGAGTGTGTGTGTGAGCTCAGAGCTCTCTGGGTGCGTGTGTGTGTGTGTGTGTGTGTGTGTGAGGGAGGGAGGTGGTGTGTGTGTGTGTGAGCTCAGAGCTCTCTGGGTGCGTGTGTGTGTGTGTGTGTGTGTGTGTGAGGGAGGTGGCAGGTGTGTGTGAGTGTGTAAGGTGGTGAGTGTGTGTGTGTGTGAGTGTATGTGTGAGGGAGGTGGCGGGTGTGTGTGTGAGTGTGTGTGTGTGTGTGTGTGAGGGAGGTGGCGGGTGTGTGTGTGAGGGAGGTGGTGTGTGTGTGTGTGTGAGTGTGAGTGTGTGTGTGAGCTCAGAGCTCTCGGGTGCGTGTGCTGGCTGAGGTGGGACGGGGTGGGAAATGTGTGCTGGAGGTGGTGACCTGCCATGGGGACCGGCCCCTCCCGTGGAGACCCCGCAGCCCGGGCTCTGGAAGCCTCGCGGGGCTGGAGGCTGCTCCTAAGACCCCACCTGCTCTGCCTCCTGACGCCAGCGGGGCCGGGCAGGATACAGGGGTCCTGGCTGGGGCAGGAGAGAAGGGCCGTGGGGGAGACGCCCTCACAGGCGGGGCAGGGAGCCTTGTGGGTGAGGCAGGAGGCAGCCCTCTGGCTGTGGGGCAGGGGCGGCAGGCAGACTGAGGGAGGTCCCGCCAGCCCAGCACTGGGCGGCACTGTCCCCAGGTCCCCGTAGAGCTTGGGTCCTGCAGGTGAGCCGATGGCCCCTCCCTCCGCGGCCCAGGTCCCAGTCCTGGGGGGGAGAGGGTCTAAAAGGTTTGGGTCCAGGCTGCTTTGTCCCACCTGCTTCAGGGTTTAGGATTCTGTGCAGCTCTTTCTTCCCTGGGGACAGGGAGGTGCGGGCACAGTGGGGTGTGGGGCGCAGCCTGGACAGTGGGGCTGGCAGACCAACCGGGGCAGAGCGCGCTGCCTCCTCATCTTGGCTGCAGTGACCGGTGGCTGCCTGGGCCCCAGGGGCGTCTGCAGGAGGTGCCGGGAGCAAATTGGATTTTACACGCTGGCCTCAGGTGTGGGGGCAGCCGGGGGACAGGCCTGCGGCTGGGCTGGGCGTCTGAGCCCGCAGCCCGGCACCTGGCAGCTGCTGGCCAGGCCGGGAGGGGCTGGGAGGGGGGCTGTGGGAGGCAGGGCGGCCCTGGACGTGGGACGGAGGGGCTAGTCCAGCCGTGGGCAAACTACGGCCCGCGGGCCGGATCCGGCCCATTTGAAATGAATAAAACTATTGAAAAAAAGACCGTACCCTTTTATGTAATGATGTTTACTTTGAATTTATGTTAGTTCACACAAACACTCCATCCATGCTTTTGTTCCGGCCTCCGGTCCAGTTTAAGAACCCACTGTGGCCCTGGAGTCAAAAAGTTTGCCCACCCCTGGGCTAGTCTCTGCCTCAGCCAGGAAGCCTGAGACCTGGAGGCACCGGGTTGGGCCCTGGAAGTTGAGGTCCCCGTGC